>NC_142381.1:11822469-12077469 GCF_059441005.1 Hippichthys cyanospilos | reverse complement strand
CTGCAGTAATGAGTAACAGCCAGTGCGTGCACTCATTCAATTCCAGGGGCCCTCGGGAACGATGTCTGGATTTTCTTTTGACAACGCCGCTTCTGTGTGGCCTGTTAAGTGTAGCAAAAGCAGTCCAATAGAACACTAATTTGACTCACAAGATGAAAGCTTGCTTTTAGGTTCATTTAAGAGTGCTGGGACTAGTTGCAGACCCCACACTTCTATATTTGTGATATAATAATGAAAGTGAGGTGGATACATCATTCTGGCTGTGCAAAAAATATATAAATAAATAAAACAGATTGCATTGAAACGTCCACCCTCCAAGTCATAAACAGGCATTTTAATTTTGCACATTTGTCTTTGACATTGAATGACTTTTCACACGGCACTTAACATAAAAAAATAACTGTCATGTTCCACTGTTCTCAACTTTGCGACAGTAGACAAATGCTGCGACATAGTCGAGAAAGGAACACGGACATGGAGAGATCAACACTACTTTAAATGTACGGAGTACGTTCAAAGTCATAGAATCAAATTTCGGTTGTTGTTACGAATAAAAGAATGTTAGCTAAATATAAACTACAGCTGTCATATATGCTTCTTTTGAACAACTCTGCTCTTCCATAAAATAAACAAAGCAAGGGTTTTGCATTGTGACGATATACAGTATTCCCTAGTTGCAGGCTACTTTGCAAAAATAACAAGAAAAGGCACCAGGCTACTTCCTGATTAGTCACTTAGCAACCAGTATATAGGCCCATATGGACAGGCAAGCTTGCAATGTGCTGTCATTATCCCTATCATTCTGCATCCCACCTTGCAGTGGATGCCTTACAATTAAATGGTGAGGCCTCAAATGATTCCTTTAGTTACTGATTTGTACTTTTATGAGCCAGGTAAACATGACAAATGAGGTAGACTATCAGTTTTGCCTCTGTAATGTGTCATCAAAGGTTAAGTTCTTTTATTCTATTTGAGTTTTAAAACTAGCTTTTTTTTGCCATTTCAGTATGTGAACAGATAAGGGGGCCGATGCACTGTACTTTACACATTAAAGCAGAAACATATATACAGTTGACCCACTTGGAGCTCATCTGGTGCTTAACCCATTTGTTGCCTGAACGGGGAATGCTGACGGAATGAATAATTCAGGAAGAATTACTGCATATTACATGGAAGCACGGTTTCATCTCTGACTGCCATGTTGTAATTTTTACATGAGACGAGCGAAGGGTAACCCTGCTCTCTTAACTAGGATGTAGTTTTATTGGTTTCCTTTCCTCCAAGCCGTCTTTCCATCCTGCCTTTTAAAGAGTCTTTTGCCAAATCACAAAGTCCGCATTTAACTAAATGTGGAGTGCCGTATCAAGATGCCCTTTCAAGTAAAGGAAAGCGGGGGTGGGGGGCATTTGGAAAGGTTCGGCTCATTTTAAACAGACTGCAGTGGTATTTGTTGTTACGTTTTCAGATCGATGACTGCTATGTTTGTGGCATAAGTGAAAAATGACATTTGTTCCCCTCAGATCTGCCGAGAAAAGCACATCTGTTCCATTTTGACCTCTATCATCCTAAATCCTTACTTATCTAATTACTTCCCCCTGCCTCTTTGTGTCCCCAGCACATTGATGAATGGCGAACAGAAGATCATCCAGACGGAGAAAAGGTTGAGGTGACTCCCTGGCTTAAGTCACATCTCATTAAACAGGCATCGCAGTGTCCGGCACGCTGGCCTTACCGGGGTGAACTTTAATGAGATGTGGCACAGTAACAAGGCGCCATAAAAAGCAACTGGAGTTAATATGTTTTTAGCTACGGCGCCGTGTTTGCCACACTTTTTGCGGAGCGAGAGACCGGGGAGTTGCTCCAGCTCTTTGGTGACAACAGCATCTGTTCTGGAAACAGGATTAGGCGAAATCCTAAAAGGAGGCCAGCCCTTCCTAGAGAGGTTGCCCCTTAGCATGAATATTGATGCAAATGGCTCTCAAACAAGTGTGCAAAACAAGTGGATAATCTTTTTTTGTTACTATTACCAAAGCTGTATTTGAATGTTGTGATAAAAAACAACATGCAGTTGTGTGATTTGGCCATGCACAAATCAGTTGTGCCAATCCATTCTGGGAGGCTGCTGGGCACTGATATTTGGAATATTTTCACCCTTGGAGAAATACAAATAGGAATAATCTATTACCGGATAAAACATCCACCCAACCATCCATACTTTACACTGCTTATCCTGTTCAGGGTTACAAGAAGCTAGAGCTTGTCACAGCTGATTTAAGGCGGAATGCATTCTATACCGTGGACTAGTCACTGGTCCCGAGGCCCTTTATTAAACCATAAGATGATTTTCATTAGGGCAAGTCAACATTGAACTATTAATTCATTACATTTTTTCCCCTGAATGTTAGAGTTGTGATATAATATATTGTTTTCTTTAAAGTTAATTGCCACGTATCTTTTATTTTTATATATATATATATATGATGTAGAACCCATATAAAACTTTATATAAACATAAGAAAATCAAATACTTTGAAAAAATCATTAAAAAAACCTATGACTTTTGCAAAGTCTTTCAAGTATACTTAAATTATATATACATCTACAGAATCAACAAGAGTTTAATAAACCTCAGCTTTCAAATGGCCTACAGTCTTCCTAAAATTTAATTTCACAAGTATGGGCTGCTGCATTGGTCACTGTAAAATATGCGGCATCATAAAGTATGGGGGTCACTTTCATTGCCGAATGCTCATTTGTGTGTTCTGAATGGATAATTAGCCTCTTTTTATAAGTCTGATTCAGGAGAGCGCATCTGTAACAATAACCAAGCCCAAATCCCTCACTACTATTTTATAACTTATAAAACTAATTTGCATCTTTTCAAGTCCCACAAACGCATTCTTCTTTTATGAAGAAAAAAAAAAACATTTCAAAAGCAACACTGATCTGTTGATCATCATCGCCGTGATATCATATTAGATCATGGGAATTTGAATGATCTGGCATTCATCAAGTGACCTGATTTATGTGGGTAAAGGGTGTAACCAGAACAAAGATGTCTGTCCGGAATCTATGGAATGCAATTGTTCATCATTGGACATGCAAAACTATTTTGCTGGTGGAGAGCAATAAAAGTTTGTAATGGGCATTACTATCAAACAACTTGAATATGACTTGATTTAAATGAGTTGAAGTACATCAAACAATATCATCCAATTAAAAATATTTTTAAACTGCAAAATTTCCGTAGTTCACGAAAAGAAGTCAAATATTTATCATATGCATCCTAATGTCAAACCTAATCCCTACAAAATGCATTAGAAGTACAAACAATTGTCTAAATTCACTCTAATTTATAAAGACAGACACTCAATAACTTTACGCAGAATGGCTTGAAATGAATATAAAATCCCCAGCCCTCACCAGCAGAGGCGAGAACACTGACAGGCAGCTAATTAAACCTGACCCGGTGAAGGCAAACAGCTGAGAAAGTGTACGGCATAAACGCGAGAAGAAAGTAGGAAGCTGCAAGAGAGCAAGCTGAGCAGACTAGGAGGGAGGAGCAGAGGAGGAAAGGCCAAGCATCAGACTGAGTGCTCATTATCGCCACCATATTGTGCTGCGTAAAGAATAATGGCTGAGGACACAGTCATATAGCAATGACCAACAAAAAAGGGCGCCTTTAAAGCTTCCCAAATCTATGTTTTCTATCTGTCATGCTGCCTGAAATCAGTTTCTTCTTTTTTGTTTGAAAAAAAAAGCACTGCATTGTAGTTATTTCACAAGAGGGTCACATGATTGTTTTTTTCTCTAATGCAGAGTGATGATTCAGAGGCAAAACAAATTCAAACTCAAGTTTCTTAGTTTTGAACAGCCAACTAAGTTCATCTAGCATATCAAGATTCAAGAGTTTGTAATATACAGAGTAACACTACCCAATGAAATTCTTATTCAGTTCACTTACCTGAGCAGTTTACATTCCACACCAAAGGCATAATAATAGTAGGCAATAAAAATATCATCACCATCCAACATAAAGAATGCAGTGCTTCCCCACTATTCATAAGTAAAAGTCATAAGTCTTGCTGTGAACCTACAAAAAAGGTTAATAATTCTCAATAAGTTACAAGACGATGGCAAAGCACTACTTTTGTCGATACAAATATCTTCAATATAATTCCCTTGATACCACAATTTCTGTGCAAAAAAGTGAAGCTGCTGAACAAAGTTCCTTGGCATTAAAATACTACAAGAGGCAGAAACACACTACTTTTGGCAACATGAAACTCCTCAACTTGCTTCAACATAATTCCCTGGCACCAAGATGCCAATTATGAAGGGTTTCCCTTTTACTGTAGCGCAGTTTATAGCAAGAGTCCCGATCTGATATCAGCCCAAAATACAAACAAACAGCATTGGCTTATATTGTACACCCAAAGTCTCATTGATTACCTCTCATGTACGTGGTCCAATTCCAGATGCCGCTTCTGCTTTCTATCCAATAAATGAATGATATTTTGCTGACTGTTCTTTGTTTGAATAGCACAACCCCAATTCCAATCAAGTGAGACTTTGTAAAATGGAAATGAAAATAGGAAAAAAAAAAATCAAAACATTCTTCAACCTAATGTTGACCTATATTCAATTGGATACAACACAAGCTTTAATGTTTAAACCGATAAACTTTGTTTTGTATAAATATTTACTTCTTTTGAATATAGATTTGAAAATTTGAATTCCTGCAACATGTTCCAATGAGTTTGAGGAAGGGGCAAACCATTGTGTTACGTCACATTTTCTTTTGACAACGCTCAACACGCTGAAGCTTTGTAGGTGGAATTCTTTCTCATTCCTGTTTGATGTACAATTACAGTTTTAATCAGTCCAGGGTCTCAGTTGTCGGATTTGGCACTTCATGAAACACCACACATTCTCAATGGGAGAAAGGTTTGGACTGCAGGCAGGTCAGTCTAGTACCCGCACTATTTTACTACAAAGCCACATGCACAATGCGGCTTGGCATTATCTTGCAAAAATAAACAAGGACATCCCTGGAAAAGACGTTGCTTGAATGTGCCTTTCAGCATTCATGGTGTCACCAGAGATGTTTAAATTCCCCAAGCGATACTAACATACCCAGACCATCACAGATCCTAGCTTTTGAACGTTGCTCTGGTAAAAATCTGGATAGTAAAAATCTCCTCTATTGTCCTGAGTACACGATGTCCATGATCTTCAAAAACAATTTGAAATGTGCACTCATCGGTCCATAGCACGCTTTTTCACTTTGTATCTGTCCATTTTAAATGGATTCAGGCAGAGATAAAGGGTTGGCGTTTTTGGATGTTGTTTGTGTTCGCTTTCCAAGGTAGAGTCGTAACTTATACTTTGGAGATGTAGCGACGAACTAAGTTAGCTGACCGGTTTTCTGAAGTGTTCCTCAACCCACGCAGAAATATCCTTGAAGGTTACGGCTATTCAGTGTCGGTTCTCTGCCTTTGTGTTTACACACATGACGTTCTCCGCTTTTTCTAAATCTTTTGGTGGTATTATCGACTATACTGTAGATGATGGAGTCTCTGAATTTCTCGCAGTTAAACATTGAGAAACATTCTCATTAAACTGACAATTTATAGAAAGCTCATTTAATTGGGTCTCTAAAGTTCCGAGACCTCTGTCTGAGTGAAATTTCACATCTGAGTACATTCTTTAACTGACCTTTTCTAAAAATGGCTTTGTACAAGCACCAAAGAGGTGGACATTCTCAGAGGGAGCCTCACAGTGTCGTTGACTTTTTTTGTTCATTGCATTTCTTTGAAAAGTACAAGTCGGGAAAGTCGCTTAATATAGACAAAAAGGTGCTGTTGGCATACCTTGACTCTGCCAGGGTTGTCATGGTAATACTCATTAATTGCATCAAACACACCTACACTACTCACCAATGGCATGATGGTGTGACAGATGGATATCAAGGGTTCTGTAATTCTTTATTCTCTTCATTTTTTTTTTTTGCCCAAGGAATATCTGACACATTTTATAGAGACACCTGGGAGCTGCTTTAAAATGTGGAAAAAAAGACTCATTTCAAAGCAAGTAAATCTCAAAATAACTGCAGAATGCATGCTTTTCATTGGACGGAGGCAATATTGAAATTTTTCTAGCACTGCGG
This sequence comes from Hippichthys cyanospilos, assembly GCF_059441005.1. Taxonomy (NCBI): domain Eukaryota; kingdom Metazoa; phylum Chordata; class Actinopteri; order Syngnathiformes; family Syngnathidae; genus Hippichthys; species Hippichthys cyanospilos. The sequence goes on along the minus strand of NC_142381.1, from coordinate 12,071,300 downwards.
GCAATAGCAAAGTTTGGTAACGACAGCTCTAAACCATAGCAGCCCTGTGCTTTTTTTTTTTAGCTCAGCATACACACTATGTCAACACGGCACCCCCATCGCCCATGAAAAATCTGCAGTTTTCATGCAGAACTAACCCTGAGAACAAACACGCACCATGGCCTCTTACTTGTGACTCTGCTCGCTCTGTAGTCTTTGTACATGGCCGGGCCACAGTTGTCTTGTTTGATTCCAGCACTTTTGGCCTGTTTCTGAAAAGAAAACAAATAGCTGATGAGAAGTCGTTTAGATACTTCATAAAAGACAGAAAAGATATTCTCACACATCACAACTTGGCAATGCAGTGTGTTCGCTCCGCAGTCATCCAAGGACACTCGAGTGTCACAATAAAAGAGCTTTGTCTTGACTAGCTACAGAAGACAAAAAGAAAATGTAATTCCTCGACTCCCCCGTGTAGCACGACCCTCCGAGGATCCCATTGACAGCGCTATTAGCACTCCAACTGGGGGAATCAGTGAAGGGAAAATACAAAAACGCTGGCACAAGAATACTGTAATGCATTTCATTCCACCAAGAGGGCTTCCGAAGGATGACATGATGACCGCAGTAATTGGCTTTCTCCGGTGATGCTAATTTGCATCAGTCACACCAGGCCAACACAGCTCTCGGGCCACTAAGAAGGTCGCACTTATCTGCAAACCTCACCCAACTCTTCTCGTAGCGCGCTCATAACTGGTAACGCAATTTGACTGGGAGGTTCTTCATGCTTTTGAAAAATTTCAAACAACCCTGAAGACGTCATTTGCACATCGCTTTATCTTTTAACTAGAAGCATGTTTTTAATATTCTACTGGGTTAACAATTTGATAATGTAGTCTTTGTTACCAACAGCCCCGTCTTCTGCCACTTATGGTTTTGAAAAGGGTAATAAACACAAGTGTGATTACAACACTGCGGTTTGTGGAAAAAGAAGGACATACCAGTATGCCAGTTATGTCAAAGTCAAAACTGTAACGGGCGGAACACAATATAGAATCAGTTTTTAGTGGAGTAGTGGAGTCACACAAAAGAGAGTGTCAGCGAAGGTAGAGGCTCTTTTAATCGGGAAAATGTTCGTTCAATATCACAATGATTCTTAAGACTTTAGGACATTTTGAAACAGTCACCGATATCAGGAAGACATTGAAATAATTGTCTACTTCACTATTTGTACATGTAAGCTGAATATTTTTTCCTTCTACTGTTTGCATTTTGTTATTTAAGTTTAATTGGTAAATCAATGACAAATAGTCATTTCTGTAGATGCAATGTTTGTTGTGCACTTACACCAACCTCATTATGCTTTGCATTTATATTTGTGTTTCCGCTCAAACGTTTGAGTGCACTATTCATCTTGATGAATGGAATGCGACCAGATACCCATGTCTTGCTGTGATTAGAAGAGCACTCCCTCCGTTCGACGAGGCTTAGTCAGAGTCAAGCAGCCCCTCTAGTGATGGAGGAGTACGATAGCCCAGCATAGTAGCCCCAGTAGGCACGTTCATCTTTCTGTCTCCACAGCGGGAATTGCAGAATTCCAGAAACAGCGCGGCGTTGGATTAATCATAGCAACTTCACAAGAAGTCATTGCGACTTAAGAGGCAGCTCTTGTATACCTTTTCTTTAGAGAAGCGCTCCCTTGCCCTGCATACTAAAGGGCCTTATCTCCCACATGGGGCCGAAGACAAAAAAAAATCCTTGCGGTGAAAGCTCAACCATATTCCCTATGCAGAGGCATGACAAGTTGCTCTGTATCGTACTCTCATGCATTTAAATGCAGACTGACTGTAATGTGATACATTTTTACGTGCATACCCTTAATGGACTAGAAATATACTTGGCGGATTCAATTTGGAGAAAGAAACATGTTTTGTCTATCCTTGTGCCCGGAATTACAATTTCCAAAAGTGGTTTTTCTTCAGAAATCTATGTGAAAAAGTACAGTTTGGCCCAAACATATTCATAGCATGTTTTTTCCAGATACAGGAATCAAAACAGATGGCAGCAACATCCAAAATCTGCAAGGCTGTATTACTAACCGAAGAGTGGCAAAGTCTTTAAAATATAATTTAACGATACATTTCGAATGTTAAATTTTGAATCAGGAGGTGAAGGCAAAATTCCAACCAACTTGACTAAATAGGTCTTTGTATTGTAGCTTTATACTCGTAACAGTGCGGAAAAGTGAATCTATGCTACAGTACAGTACGTATGTAAATCCAAACCTATAAGTATTAGCAGTCATGTGACTGCTAACTGCATTTCTTCAAGATTAGGTCATGTGTTTGTTTCTCATAAACATCCACATCCATGCATTCAAAATAGTAAGCTGATATACAGTAAAATCATATTTTGTTTGTTTTCATTTTGGAAGGAGGATGACAAAAACCACCATGTTCTCTATTTTCTTTATTCCATTTAACAGTAGGGGATATTGTAAATCAAGCAACTGGAAAGCAACATGTCACAAACGATGTTACTCAAAATATATCATATTAAGGACACAGGGGCCAGAGGGGCTGAGCAGGGGCAAAGAGTGCATCCTCCATCGTGTAAGCACAGCTGAAAAATGCTGAGCACAAAAACAATTTTACATAGCTAGAGGACGAACAGAGTACCATTTCTTATCTTGAAATAAGAATGTATCGAGAAAAACAACTTTTAGAAGGTCTAGACTAGTTTTTGATGCAACTGCAATGGATTACACATTTTTGCTAACAAACTACTAATGTTGTTTCTTCTCTTCAGTTACTATTGTAATTTGTGAGCGATATCAGATTTGTCAGTATTTACCATTGAAGAGCGCTAAAAATATAGATATGCACTCATTCTTTAAATGAAGACATTTCAGAATCAACTCCTATTGAGCACATGTGGAAGAGGGACAGAAGGGGTTTTGTTTTAAAATGACTTTCAGATGGATATTCTGCATGAACTAGATGGGTGATAATTTTGTTATTATAGAGTGGATTAAAATCAAATGTCTTCAATTAATGCACACAATGTTCATTAAGCAAAGTAAGACAAAGGAGCGAGTCTGAAAAGGTGATTATAATTACCATCACCCTCCTCTGTCTCATAAAAGTCAAGTCTATTATATCTATTAATTTCCATTAATGCCCATTAAATTAGGGGCAACTATTTGATTGCGGTGCAAAATCAAAATAAAACGTTGTAGATTGGGCTGTCTCATGTACTCATATCAGGTAGGGGAGCACAATATAACGCACATAATGAAGTACTGTACCTTGCAACGGCCCTGCTTTCATTGGTGACCCAAATGCAAATATGTAACTCGATTGTCATCAACTGTTAACGTTCTCATGTTATGAGTGGCTATGATTGTGATAATCCAGCATGACCTCTCCAAGACCTGACCAGAGTGCAAGCCCTGCAATGAAACACATGAGTCTCTTCAAAGCAGAATCCTCAGACTTCAGCTAATTACCTCATTTCTCTTCTGACCCCGATAAGCCATATGAGCTGCTTGGAAGTAAAGACTATCTGCTCATGAAGGGTGACGATAAAATTTTGAGGAAAAGAAAATGGTACGGGACGACTCGCTATTTTGTTCACACTCGGAAAATCCATTCATCTATTTTCTATACCGCTTATCTTTATTTGAGCCTGAGGTGTGACTTTGGGTGAGAAGTGGAATAACCACTAGACTGAGCTATCGCAAATTACAGGACACAGAAAAATAGCAAAGTGAGCCTGACTTACAGGAATACAGTGATCCCTCGGTTTTCGCGGTTAATGGGGACTAGGAACACGATAAGTGAAAAACCGTGAAGTAATTAGTACACTCAAAAATGATTTCAAGAGGGAACTTCTATAAAACACATGATTGGGTCCCAGGGCGACCATCAACCAATGAGGGCAGGTGTTTTAATCCACTCCCGCACCAACTCCCGCCTCTTAGACCTAGAGGGACCTGCCGTGTCACTCATGAAACACACGGGCTGTTGGATAGACCTGAATGCGAGGAACAAAGACGTTCACCAGACTGTTGGAAATCTCTTACCTAGATTTCTTTTATAAAAAAAAAAAATGGTATTTCAAGTGTAAACTCTCATTGTTATCATGTAAGCTTATCTACACCTTTCACTTTAATTCGATTTCCGGTCGCCGCTAATATGACCGCGGCTGCCGCGAGACTTCAAAAGATGGAAAGGGGTAACTGTTCAGTTACTATATAAGGTTTAATCATTTAAGATTTAAGTAAATGTGTACTGGAGTAGTTCGACCTCTTTGGCAAGTGCATTTAGGGTTACCTCGTCTGCCTGGCATGCAGGAAACCGTCACAGGGCGCCTCCCACAATTGACTTAGGGCGCGATGAGCGAGGCGTGAAGTAGTGAGGGACCACTGTATATCATTTGGCGTACAGTATGATTGCATTATTCATATTTCAATATTTTTAAAAAATTGTTAAGAAAACAAGTGTTTTTTTCGTTTTGTTTTTTAATTGTAACAAAAACGTTACCCAGATTTCACAGATCCTTGTGGGGTATTTTGTCCAATTACTTGATCTTTACATTAAAGGCATTTTACATCAAAGGGAATACATTGAAAGAAGACACTACGGAGCTGAAATTTCACCCAGATTCTGCCAACATGCCAAAGTTCAACTTGGGTTGACCACAGTTATCACAGTACACGGGGGCCATCCCTTGCCTAAAATATTGTGAGAATGATAGAAACTGACCCCAAAATGGTTAAAAATACTGCAGGAAATGACGAATAATTCAAATTTGATTGATTGCCCAGCCCTACATCAAACATCACAAACGGCAGCCATAAGAAGAACCCAGAGAAAACCTGCTGAAAACTGCCGCTGTTTGCCAGTTCAATAATTCTCATGGAAATGGCCACATTAAGTCAAGGTACACGGCCATCACCATTTTACTTCATGGTATCTTGCAGCCAACATTCATCCTCTTAACGTCAACTTAATACTGTTAGTACCTCAATACGGAGAGCAATGAAGTTCAAATGAGGTGCTCATATCCAGCATATTGTTCAACATTTGGTCAAACTCCAAACATTACTTGCTTTAAAAGGCTTTGCCAATTGAGCTGGCACTGTATTAGCTTCCTTGTCCTGCAGTCACTAAAAAGACTTCTGTGCATCTAACACAATTGACGCATGGATTTTCAAACTCTGTCTACATCAGCCAGAGCGATTAAGTGGTCTGCTGGAGCGAAATGACTTGTACTGCTCCCAGAGTACAGCATCAGGCTCAGCAATTCCCTCTTGCTATTATCTCAGGCCACGGTGACAAAGTTAATTTATTGCAAGACAAGCACAAAAACACAACATACAAAAATGGAAGAGGGAAATAAAAACAAAATGAAAAAGATACACTTGTGCTTCTCTTACCATGTCTTTTTTCCTGCAATGGTATTTGTCACTTGGAGTCCAAACACAAATGGCCTGTTCTTTTAATGCTTATGCACTGGTGATCGATTGACCAATTCAGATACTGGAGAGAGTAAGAACTACTGAAGATGGCTGAGCCCAGTCCATTTGGACAGATAAGCATTCAGCCTGGTACCAGCACTATAAATCATTATTTGCTACAAAAAAGAATGCCTCTCTACTTCCACTCTCAACCTCTCCTGTATTAAATATACATTATTACTGATCCTACCTGAGATTAAATGAATAAATCTCAACTTTATATTCGAGGCAACGGCCAGGATGACTCATCTCCAAACACTATGTGATCCATGCCTGCCTGCCATGGAAACCCAATATCTTGTCATTACTGTAACCAATATTTGAAGGTCGTACAATCTGGAACGCAAATGATTTGTCTGGAAAAATAAGTAACTAAAGTCGCACGTAAACACCCGACTGCAATTTTAGGTAGCACAAAAAATGCACCATCAAAGCAATCTTTATGCAGCATGAATGAGCTCTACGATAAATACCCCCAATGCACATGGTGGAGTTATAGCCTCTTCATCGGGTGTAGTTATGGGCCAGCTTTCTTTTGTAATTTCATAGCAATTTTACGTGATATGACGACGATCACAAACGCCTGCTGGCTGTACGGCTGTGTGCTTACAAACATACATTTTTGCCACTTTGATATTTGATGTAGTAAAACTTTGTAACTAGTAAATGAAACGTTGTTTACTTGGCCAACTGGATGGAAAATCTCCTCTCCTCAACTCTAGTGTGAAGGCAGGAGTAAAAACGAGGGTGTCATTTGTCGCTCTGATGTCATCACGCCTCTTGCAAACCCCTTTTATCTGCTCGAACAGGGCTGGTGATGAGAGTGAAAAACAAATACAGTAACGCATTCTCAGAAATGGCTCAAGGAAGGAAAATAACACTTAGGGGGTGAGAAATTAACATTGGAACATGGTAAAAAACCAAAGGAAAAGTTTAATTTTGGTCCTTTAAGTTTTACCTAAAAATTAAGTTGCTTATCCTATCATATCCTAAGATGCGCCCATGAAATTTGCACAGACTATACTAAGTCCAGGGCAAAAGGTAAAATTAAAGTGGGCCAAACTGTCAAAAGATGTTAGTCCTTTCCCCGTTGTTGTGAGCGGTGGTCGAGGTTGCACTGCTTCTTTGTCTCGGGGGGTCTTATCTGCTATGAGTTGCAGTCTCCATTAGCATGGTGATGGAACCCGAGCCTGCCAACTTAGATAACCCTCCCAGGGCTCTACTCGTAATTTTCAGTGGCTTTTTTTTTTTTTTTTTACAGAAAACGGTTGCATATAGATGACAGGTTGGGGACAAGAAAGGATAAATATAAAGAAGACATGACTGCAAACTACCGCAGTTAAAACGCTCATGAATATGTTGGTTTGCTAAAGGATGGACACACTTATCATGTTATCAATGTAAAAATCTGCGGAGGTAATTAAATCCATGCTAAAATAAAAGAACAGGATGACAGGTTCTTGTAGTTGCCTCACAGTAACAATAGCTGCTGCTCCACAACCATCAAGGGGGGGGGGGGGGGGGGGGGGGGGGGGGGGGGGAGTGGAATATTCAACAGGCATATGTTATGCTTTTCAAGGTGGGCGAGGGATTGGATACAAAGACTCATTATTTAATGTGCCGCCTCGCTCTTTAAAAATGAGTAGGAAGAAAAAACTAATACAGACTGACTCACCAACAGGAACAAATCAAAAACCTATTTGAACTGTACAGTCAAGTTGTGTTAACATTTTTTTACTGTTGGAAATTAAAAATGGCATACGAGCAAAGAGCAAAATTACAAGTGCACCGAACTTTTGAAGACACTTGACAGAGAGGGAACGGAAAGATCCCTTTGGAAAGCGATACGAAAACCTTTTAATTAGCAATAGTCCTTACCGCTATATGCTATTGAATTTAGCAAAAGTACGGTAAAAATTCATTTAAGATAGGGATTGTTGGAACAACCTAGAGAGTTATTTTTTTGTAATAATTTTAGGCCAACAACTGGTGCTGGGCAGAAACCGGTGAAAGTCACTCTTAAAGGCATCTCAGAAAAAGAGCCAGAAGTAAATATTGTTTCAAGACATGGAGGCAAAATGAGTGTATTCATTTATGTGGGTAAAAGATTATACTTCTGCAAAGCTAAATGTGGAGGAAATGGTGAGCAAAAAAAAAAAAAAAAAAAAAGCACTCAATCACTATCATTTATGTTAAATTACAGTGATTTCATATCACTTTACTTTTTCAGACAATGGCACTGAACGTGTCATCAAAAAGGAAATAATTTATGCATAAAGAAGGTACGTATTCTAGAAAATACGATTACTGTGAAAAATAAACTCTTAGCTTTCATTTTTTAGGGAGCACATAGCACAAGGGTGCAATGAGAGCATGAAGACATGTTGCCACATGAGAAATGAGAGGCTTTAAGGTTGTGCATCTGACTGTGAAACATATCAGTGGCTCTAGTCAATTATGTGTTTCAATGTGAGCAAGGGAAGCATTTGGCACTGCTCCACAGGATATGTCAAACTTTAATGCCGCTTTTGTGCAACCTGACCACTTTTTAATTCATTACAAAAAAAACTCAAGCCAAACAAAAAGTATAAATGTGCGTTGAAGCGGTTTGATAAAACGGCCCCACCATTGCATCAATATACATGTGTTATTGCTAGGTGACATGCCCATCTGCTGAAGGCAATGTTAATGTGCGGACAAAGAGTCGCCACAGCACCTTGCCATACAGAGGAGAGCGCACCGGACAGGACCATTAGACCACCCAGAACTGGCAGCCTGTCAGCCTATTTTTATCCTGGACAATAATTAATACAGGGGCTGCCCAGCCAGAAGCAGCAGAGTTTGGAGAAAGGCAGCAGCGTGATGTTCCCACAGTGAAGACAGCAAGTCATTTTCAGTCTCTCCCAGAGGAGAGAAGTAATGACAGGCTCCACCAGCTTCGCATTGGAACATTCACTGCGTGTATGGCTAACATATCAAATTAATGTTGACCTGCTAAATGCAAGTGAACCGAAAGCCGACAATAACACGGTGGCCTCAATACTGCAATGCAGCATTGGCTGAACGGCTGGCTGTGTTGTTGGAGCCTATGCTGCGGGTGTTTTGAAGTTGGTATTTTAATGATCGTGTAGTTTCACGACACCAGCGCAGCAGAGAAGATGAGGATGGGCATGAAGGGTAATATTGTTTGTGTACAGGTACAGTGGAAAATTGATTGCCCATTTGGAATTTCTGGAGTTTGGAGAGACAAAGCATTCATTTCACACAATGGATGTTTTGCAAATTTCCAAAACAGGAACTGGACCTGCTAAAATAAGTGGACTCACAGTCAACATAGTAAAACTGATGCTTAAAACTCACAAAATCATCTTTTCTGATTTCGGTCATTTAATCGGTCACTTAATCCTTTTCAGCTGACACCAAGTGGCAAGATAGTCACCCTTTGAAATGGATAAAAACGGGTGAGTTTTTCTGCATAATTCATACTCCACAAATGCAATATTAATCAGAAAACTCTGCTTGGACTCTTCGGGCTTCAGAGAGCTTTGAAAACAAAATATTTTAATTAATGTTGAAATACAGGCTTCGCATCTATGTTAGATTCTAGGGCTGTCGTTATTCAATCGTTTTAATATCGATTATCCTATTAATTATTCCAAAGCCCCCACCCCCCTGCCATTTAAGGTCAACGAACACTGTACTGCTGTTTCTCCCCAGTTGCTATTGCAACATTGCATACATCTGCAAAAAAGGTCTGTGACACAAATGGTGACACAAAAATGGTTACTGCAGATATTTTTAGTCAGCCTATTTTTAAAGTCGAGTAACTTTTTTACTTCCTAGCCCTATGGATTCATATTTTTATTTCCATACTTCAGAGGAGTCAGTGTCTCACTCGTCATGAACATCACCGTACGTCACTGCCAATAAAGCTAAAGCTGGATGACGCCAGTGTAAACGATGAATGCCAGGATAGCAGGTTAAGGATGTGAAGTTTAACACAGTTAACACCTTAACAGTCACTTCTCCTGCTGGGTTGTGCTGAAACCAATTGGCACTGTCAATCAGGTATTTGATACAGTATGTCACACAACACACATAAATGCTGCACTATTTCACACTGTGTGTTCTGTGTAAAAACCAAAGCTGGGCGTTGCATGCTTTATGTTACATAGATGCAGAATCTTTGTGGTATCGTTGTTACAGCAACAACATTCATTTAAAGGTATTGAGTTTATATTAGTACAATGATTACCATTTTATTATAGCGACAGTTTGGTCCTAACTATTATTTTAGCCTCCTGCTGTATTTTTCCTCTGAAATCTAACGGTCATCTTTTTTTTTTCTTGTATTCTTTCTATATGTTTCTTAGGCGGGTTGAACCAGGTAAGTCAAGCTCATTGCCTTATGCTTGTGCAGGTGTAATGACAATTGAGAGCTTCTCATTTCTCACTTACCAAACAATCACATTATTTAAATTCCATTGCTTGCTATGAGAAAATGGTTTCTGAATAAAAGGTTTCCCTATTAGACTGCTTCACATCATGATGTGCTCTTAAATTGTCAGAGTTTAGAATTGCATTGTGCTCTTAAATTGTCAAGAGTTTAGTATTTGAGTAATACAAGTTCACAGTAAACTACAGTATAATTATAAGCCTCAAAGAGTTCCAGACGCTGATGGCATTTCTCCATTAGGGGCATGAGATTATCATTTGGAAGCAGCCATATTTCATTATGAAGAGTGTTTAACACAGTAATGAAGAAGTTGCCGGTTTGGTATTAATGTGTCGCTAGATTGAACAGATCCAGTGAATAGAAAAAAAAAATCTGCCACTTTCAAAGCACGTCGTCCTCTTCATTATCTGTAAAAAAAAATCACATGTACGAATCAGTGGGGATGACAAAAATAAACAGCAGAGTGTAAATTGAAATTCTCCTCGAAGGATCATGTGACAAGGGAGACAACTTTCATTAATTTGAACTAATGTGTGAATAACTGTTCAAGTACCATCACTTTTCAGTGCTGGAACGTCAGTCATAGTGCTTAATCTTTAAGAACAAGCAATATAAGCAGACTGAGTGGAAAACAGCATGCAGTAGCGATGCTACACTTTGCTACGGCTATTATCTTAGACAGAGCAAGGGTTGAAGTTGATATAAAAAGCTGAGGCTCGACTTTTCCTGTCCAGCTGAGGAAATGTGGACTTGTATTTCAGAAGTGAAGGGAAACTGTGACAAACAACATCAGGAAATTAAGTCTTTGCTGGCACATACAGGATTTATGAGCAATGATTCTCACAGGTTTGTGTTTAAAAGGAGCTCACTGTAAACAAAAAAAATAAAAAGTCCAATTAGTGGTTGATGGAGCTGAAATCTCTCTACATATGAGCCCCATGTGTTGGTGTTGCAGTGAGAGCTGGAGTGTGTGTAGGTGTTCTGAGCCAAGCTGCAATCAAATGATCAGTATTTCGTTTTAAAGTCCAAGAGACTGGAAGCAGAGTTGAAGGTGTTGTAATTAGCAACTGACACAACAAAAAGGACTGGCAGGAGAAAACAAGGTGCAACATTTTTATCGTTTGCATTTATTTTAAGTTCTGGTACTTCCCAGATAGTGTCAGTCACAATTTTTGCTTCCCACACCTCAAAATCTGGGAGCTTCTGTTCTTGCTCCTAACGTGTTAGTCCTGCAGTGAATTGGTACACTGGCCAGGTAAACATTTTGGGGGAGAGAGGGGCAAAGAGAGAATAAATGCACTTGATGTAGCCGAGCTATGCAAATAACGAAGAAAAATCATGGTGAGCCATTGGCTCTCAATTGAAAAAAAAATAGTTTAAGCGATGATCTGTTGTAAGGTTGTAATGACATCATGAAATCTTTACAAAAGGAATAGAAAATAACTTTTTTGAGCTGCATGATTAATTGGCAAACTGATTATCAAATTAATAAATAACTTTTTGCTGACAGCTTAAAAAATATTTTGATTTAAATTTATCCTGTTTTGTAGTTGTAGATGTAATTTCACGTGTACAAAGTTGTTTAAAGTTGGACTAGTTGAAGTTGATTTTTTTTTTTTTTTCAAAGTGTATGATAATGGAAAGTTTCATCACGGAGATTCCACAACAACAGCGTCAATAGTTCAATGGTTATTCTTTTTTAAGTTACATACTGTCCAGAAAAACTACCTGATACTGGCAAAGCCTAATAAGTGTGTGATTTGAGGCGAAGCACCCCATAGCCATTTATCCAGCTACTGTACCAACCAGCTTCGAGACTGCCAATTTTCTCTGCTTTCAACACGTCAACCTTTGAAGACCAAATGCATGCTAGCTGCCAAATACAACACATTCAGATGCCACTCGAACAAGGTGTTATTCACCTAACCTGTCAGTCCTTATGTCAGCATTGACGTAAAATTGTTATGCAATATTTAGTTATATGTACTGAATTATATAGGAGTGCAAAAAATGCATGTTTTCCACCTCAAAACTACAATGTTGAAAATTCCTTGACAGATGTCATGAGGCGTCAACACAGATAAGACAAGGCTTCAAACAACATCTATTGCACAAATCAATGAATCAAAAATCTAGAGCAGAGGTAACCAACCTTTTTGAAACAGAGAGCTACTTACAGTATACCATAAACAACTCCTGGTGAACACCACGTTGGGGAGAGATGAGGAGTCTGCTAAAAAACGCTTGAAAGAATTTAGATTGTTTGAATCTACTAGGATTTGCTACCTCTGTTGTAGATTACAGTAGTGTTGTTTGTATGCTATATACTCCATTTACTGCCACCTATAATATGGGAGAATATCATCTGATGGCGGGGGAAAGCCGCGCCAAGTATACAGTGCTGCAAAACGTGTGCCAGCGCGTCAGGTATAAACCAACCTAGACTTTTCCCGCAGGCTTGTTTTCGCCACAGTGAACGCAAATGCAGAAAAAAACCCAACTTTTTTCGTATTATGCAACAGGGGGATTTTTCCTTGTAAGAGGACATAAAAAAAGATAAAAAGGCTTGAATGCATGTATTTTTTTCTCACAGTTGGGGATTTTTTTGCACACGCAGGTTTCGTTGTAGAGTTTGACTATAATCAAGGAACAGCTTTAGTAAATATGTACATCAAATGTAATATGTAATGTAAATGCAATACACATATAGTTGTTTGTAAAATTCATAGAAAATCCCCAATGTTGTATCTCTTGTAAGCTATTTGCTGAACAGGTTTGTGAGCTACTCATGTGATCTTTGGCTCGCGGGCACCATGTTGGTGACCCCTGTTCAAGAGGAAGCTTCCATCCCCTTCTACAGGAATCAAGTAGATGGCTTGGCAAATACCAGCAGGGAGGCAGAAAATGCAGCAGAGTGATGCACACGCCACTTCATGGAAAATGGCTCTATTATTACGGCAAATTAGAACTTGACAGCAATTTGTCTTGGACTGTAAAACGTTTTCAGGGGTGACAGAGAAAAAAAACAGATAATATGCTCTCCAGTCCCAACAGATCGCGTAAGCAGGCCTGCTCTCAGTTGTCAAATAGCTTTTCCTGGTAATAACCCATGAGCTAGATGAACATTCCACTCGTGAGAAGCTTTGCTGCTCTCAAGGGTTTTGTTCCCGAATGTTGTCTTGTACGGTCAAAGCTGCTCTTGGACATGAGGGCTAGAGTTAAGTAGGTCATGAAATGGACATAGGATAAATAAAATGACTGTTTCATTGCTTGTGTACCAATACTTGCTGCCCACTCAACAGGTGTGAAAACTACTCTACAAACAACTTTGGCTGAGAGCACAGGTATCAAACACATCCAGCCTGCCACAATTTAATTTAGTCCACAAAAGCAAATCATCTATGTCAGGTGTGCTCAATGCTTCGCTCACGGTGGATCGCCTAGCTTTTGTTGGTCACCTGCAAAAAAACAAAAACAAAAAAATACAACAACAAAAAAAGAACATCAATCGAGAAACAAAGAACTTCAATTGGAAAAAAAAAGTCAGTCGTCGCTTGACTTTATTGTTTTAGCTCCCTTGAACTGAACCTCAATTCAGAACAACACTGAGTGAACATGCACTCAGAACCACACCGTGTTGTTTAGATCAGAACTTGCTTAGTGCTTACTCTGGGAGCCAAGGATTATCAAGTCGGTTGAGCATTGTCGCAATTATGCTTCTGGGAGGAACTTCAAAATAAAAGCCTTCCAAGGATGCTCGTGTCATACATTACTTGTACTATAAGGACAGTTCATACTCACAACGTTTGGCTTTTTTTTTGTGTGGAAAAATTGACAAAAATGGAGCCTCGGAAAGCTTGGACTCAAAAAGTATATAATTCCTGATCCATTTGGATTTTTGACACAAGCATGTCAAAAATATAAGTTTTAAATTTAAGACGCTTGGTTTAGTGCCTTCAATAATTTTGTCCCACCATTAAGCGGTATGTCCACAAGATTCTCAAACGAATCTACTCTATGGAGACTTACAGTTTTGCTTTTTTTGCTTTTAGGTTGTCGGTTTAGAGCTGCAACAGCCAAATCCACTGCAGAATATTCAAATGAGCGGGGTTTGACCAATTTACGCTTGTACCCAGATGAAGGCACTGGGTCCACTCAGAGAGATCTATTTGAAATTCATCTTACATCCTCCATCCCCCTTTAGTTAGTTTGTAGGCAACAGGCAATTAAAGCGACACCATGGCTGCTGAATCCCACAACAGCCTGACAGGGAATCCACAGAGTTTCTGGGAACAGGTGGTATATATCCAACTTAAACTGGTTTCTTATATCCCCATGTCCTTCATGTTAGCGAAGGACAGTTGTGACTTAACGTGCTTTGGAAATTTTGTTTACACAACAGAATCTGGCCTTAACTGCATGACTACACTATCCACAAAATGACCTTCAACGATGGCAGTAGGTCCTTTTCTCTTTTCAACCAAGGAGGAATATTGACACTATATGGCAGATAGGGATGGGACAAGACACAAATCCCACAAGGCGAGATGCCTCAAAAGATTGAGTCCACAAGAACGAGACAGGATGTTTACAAAATTTGTATTATAAACTAATGCTTGATATACAGTTTTCAAAATGTTTTCTTTTTATTAAGCAGAACGCAGCAAAAATATTGATCTAGCATCCAAATGTAAACATAAAAAGGGAATCGGGCTAATCTGTAAACTGTAGCAGAGATCATTCCTCTTATTGAATAGTTTATCAAGATGCATACACTTCATTAGGTGCGGTGTACTCTCCCATTCGATACATTAAAGTTCCCCATCACAACGCAATATCAATGATTTGCATCAATTCTTGCTGATCCCTGCTTTTTTGTAAAAATGCTCAGTTTATAACAATAATTACTTATCATTTCTTATATGACAATGAACAACAAAGTACGTACTTACTGAACATCTCTTGCGTGTAGGAAAGGAAAGCTGCAGTTACCAATGCACTTCTCAGCATCTGAAAAGTGTAGAAAGCATACCATTATTGGCCAATGATGAAGATCAAATCTGTTAACAAAAACAAAAATTGAATTGGGTCCAAATAAAAATTACCTAAAATATTTGCTCCAAAGAATTACATAGGCAGACAAATCACTGAGTCCAAAGTATACTTTACCTTGAGCAATTTCCAAATCAAAATGCATTTTTTTGTATAAATTCAAATCTGATGCATATTCAGATACAACTAAGTTTATTTTAGAATACTGTAATAGAGGCAAAAGCAGCACTACCGAAATCAAGTAGAATAAATACTCTGCAACATTATCTTCGTAACATTAAACTAGTACAAGCATCTTTCCGGCACGAGGAAGGAGTGTGAATATTAATGTGATGATTAAGTCCCCGTAGCCACATAATGATCTAGAAAACCATCTTCCCTTTCTCACAATTTGGATGTTGACCTTGTGTTATTAAGCACATAATAACACATGACCCTCCGTGGCATTGTTATTCCTTCTCGCGATTGTCAGCGAAGACCTGTGAATGCCGCTTACATTTGCTGGAATGATGAAGAGATAGTTTTGCAGTAATCCCTATGCATGTCAGTGAGGAGGGGGGGGGATGCAAAAGGCAGCAGAGAACAGTGATCCATGGAGACAATCTCAAGAGAAGTACACAAAGAATCTGATAACCCCAAAGAGACAAGCCTTCCGGGGGCGATCACTAATTAGGTTGAATAAATGAAGCTCCATTGGCTAGCTGAAGTTTAAGGCTATGAATAAATAAATGCATATTTACATTTGAAAAGTCTATCGAATGATTGAGTATTTGCAAAAAATAAAATATATGTACACATATTTTTGCTTGGTTAAAGAATAATTATGAATACAGAAAACAATGAAAAGTTTCTGATTGATATTACAAATAAATATTTCATGTTTAGATATCCAATATTTTTTTTCAAACAAAAATAGAGAACTGTGGATAACAGCAGACAATTTTAATTTATAAAAACTTTTTATAAAAACTTAGTGAGATTTTAGACAAATATCAAAGTGACATTAAATCCACAATAGTGAATTTTGCTGGCTAAAACAGCACAGATGAGTAAGTTCTAATAATGCGTTGATGTTCATTTGTTACTTGGGAAGGTACCGTTTAGTGAGCCTTCTTATCGTGTTGGAGTCATTCCATAACATGAATAATTAGTGCTATGATAGCTTAATTTCTTCCTGACAGTTACCCGAGGCAGAAAAAAAAAAAACAAACATACTTTGAGCGCTCATCTTGAAAAGAGGTACTCAAGGATTCGGTTCACCCCTAACGAATATCTAGTAACTACGTCTTAGGGCAAAAATGAATGAAGGATATCATCATCCTTTCATCAAACAAAAAATCCACAGAGGAAGTATGGTCCCTGGAATCAAAAAAACAACAATCTCACAACTGTGAGGACACTATGCATCATGGAGGGACCAAATGGTACTATCCAATGGGTGACTAAAATATAAGTAGGAACAAAATAAAAAGTGCCATAGTCTTTCATGATTAACCCAATCAGGGTCAAAATACATCAAATGTCTGCCCACATTTGTGGAAATCACCACAACCACAGTAATCATTCCAACCCCACCTTAAACCCCTTCAGCAAAGAAACCATTAACCGTAATGAGAATCAATGGGGGTGTTAAAGGTATTGACAGTCCAGCACAGTAGCAGCTTTGGTGTTGTCTTTATTAGTCTGGAAAAGGAGCACGGTTTGCTCTAGGCCGGCGGCACTAAAAAGGAGTGCATTGATCAGAAGGTCAAGCCAGATGGAATTCAGATCCTTTCATTTGTCGTATCACTTGACATTCTCCTGCTAACAGATGTCCGTCCTCTCTCTGCTGAAACCAAGGACAGCTTCACATGCAGTGAAGTCTGAAGCTTGTTGTGTTGACAAGATTTCGCAATTCCATGTAACTCAAACATTATGTTGCCTTGGGGGGATTATTATTTGTAGATGATTTGATTTTTGACACTAAATTCAAACAAAATTGTTATTCTTTTCATTGTTTTGGTGATGATTGACAGCTAAAAGGATTCAGCCAACACCATGCAATAAGATAAGATTTTGCGTCTTTGCCTTCCTACATATAATATCGAAGCAATAAACCCAACAAACGTGAATTTACATGTTTGGTTTTTTCAAATCCAAAATATCATGTACAAATGTTCAGTCAAGAATGCATACTGACTTTAAACAGTTAATATTAGTATATATTAGTTAAAATGTTGGTTAAACTTCAGAACATAGGAATCTTAATGAAAACAAATTCTTGCTTGTGTAAAACTATGAATGTGTAGGATGCCAGATTAGGATTGCTCTTGAATGGTCTAAACTCAGCATTCAAAATTTTAATCATTGCAGGATGCAGCATCCTCAAAGATTAGATACACAGTAGCCAATCAAAGTCTAGATGAGCTCACACATACTAGGAATACATATTGCCCAGTTTTAGTTTAAACTATTCGATTTAGTATAACACTCCTTCTGGAGGGCTAAATGGAACAAGGATGGTGGATGCAACTAGACTTTTTTAATTGCCTTTATTCACATTCGCATTCATATAAGAGCAGTTTAACAGTAGTAGCAGTAGCAGGTTGCAAAGCGTCAATTCATTCCGGCTGCACCATTGAACCAGGTGACCGCTTACGGATGGACACGGATGCACTTAAATACAGCCCCGCCCACCTCGCATGCACAAACCTGAAATCAACGATATGCAATCAACCGCACCCACAACACATAATCTTCATCTGGGTCAATAGTCTGAGGTAACACAAATGATCACAATAACAAAATAATTTTAAATTCAGTCAATGGGAAATTTATACACATATGCAGGTTTCAAATTAGCAGGACCCAGCCGGGATACTCCATCTTGCTTAGAAAGCCATAAAATTATAAAACACACTGACAAACACACGCACACACACACACATTAGATACCTGCGGAATGTAGCGCGAGCAATTCAATCGCTAAGGTTGACTTCTGAGGCAACTAAGTAGTTCAGTTTACAACACTTTTAAACCATACAGTGTATGCCCAGCTGTAATGTCTGTTCCGCGTTTGACGGATGATGTCTCAAGGGTTTACTTTTTCTGTTCAAGCTTGGGTAGGCAACAGATTTCACAGCGACCCTGAAAACTATATATGGCTGGATGGATGAACGGATGGATGGAGGACAGACGGACGGCTATACTATGACTTGGTGGAATCTTCAACCATCAAAAACAATCACTGTCGCCTTCAATGACAGCCAACTAATTAGCGCTACTTAATGCGGTGAAACATCGATTCAACCCAGCGCTTTTACTTTAATCAGCAAGCATTCGCATATCACTTATAAATTTCACACAGTTAATATTCTAATATTTTAAGTAAATATTAAACATACTCATAAGGAGCATTTTTGGGGATTCTGGCAGATGGATTAAAGTTGTAACACTGCTTCATCTGATTCCAGCATTTCCTCTGAGGCAGGAAAAGCAGTCAAATCCTTTCACACATTTATCCAGATGTCTCACCCGCTGCAGCCAACCTGGTTTTAGAGCTTGGAGTCTTTTCAAACGCCTTGGCAGCAACTCAGAAGCTATCTTTCATCAAAAAGTCATTGTGACAGCGCCGAGGAAAGTTGGGGGAGCGGTGTGGATGGGCTTTCACTGGTGCAGTTGCTCGTAAAACCCTCTTGTTTTAGCAGAGAAGAACTCATTATCCAAATTAGAGAGTGTGCAAAACACGTGGCTACCTCCTGTAACTCGGATCTCAGTCAAAAGTATTACACACGTCGGTTTGTTAAATGTTAGGAACAGATGAGACAATGATCCAGTTGACAAAAAATAAAAATGAAAATCCACTGATACGTATGTTATATAAACTGTGTATAACACCATTTTAGAGGCATGAGTAAAAACCACTGATCACACAGATCTGACATTAACATATTGTATATACAAGTGTCAAATCTAGGTTAGGGTCTGTGATTGTTAAATTGCCCCCAGAGATTTACAATGAAGTACACCCCCCATAGACTTGTCAATGTGAATCCAGTTTTCTAAATTACTGGACTATGAAATTAATTCACTTCACACCTTTAGGAGCTATCATATATGATTAGACTCCATTGGGCTATGGAGGCAAGGTTGCTACTGAATGCCACATAGTGGAAAAGACAACAACGGGGCATGGAGGTTTCAATGGTGACTTCAATTGAACAAAATTGGTATTTGGTCACAATAAGAAGTCGAGACAGTATATCAGTTTATTTAAATTTTCCATGCTGGATATTGATCAATAAACCATAAAACTAACCTGTAACCCACATATAATGTATGGTGGCTAAAGTTGTATGTAATAGAGGTAGTATCTCATTCTGTCACCCTTGTCAAGCTTCAAGGGATGATAGTTACAAATAATAATAATAATAATAATAATAATAATAATAAACTAAATAAATAATTAAATAAAAGTAAATAATAATTCAAACAAATTCACCCACCAAGACATGGCAAAAATTTGTCACACAGGTCAACACAACTAACTTACTTGCTGAGTATAAACCAATGAAAAAAATGAAGCCTACTTAGAACCAAGCACAGTATTTACTTTTAAGCAACTGTTAGCAGTCAAACTGTCATTTTTGGTCATTTTGAACAGAATTTATGCAAACTTTTGCCAATCGGATTTTTCAAAATGGGTCTCAATTGACAGCTAGCACGGTATATATTAGGAATAAGATGAGAAACTCAACACCTTTTCACACTGGTAAATAATATATTAGGGTGAGAAAAACAGATGCTTTTGCAATGCAAAAATATATGAAACATTGCCCCCTGATGGTAGGATGACAAAGTGCTTGCTTTGAATTTCCCTACGGGGATGAATAAAGTATCTATCTATCTATCTATCTATCTATCTATTGACATGTATTCGAAAAAAAATCCTTGACTTTTTAAAAGTTAATATCACCAAGGATGAGCTTAATTAATCGTGGCAGCCAGTTGTGATTGCAATTAAAATTCAACTAATTGTGCAGGCCTAATACATGATGAATGCAGCAATCACCTGGAGGAAATACAATGGGATAATCACACAAAGAGTGATTAACTCACCCGTATTGGTATCTTATGCCTATCTAAAGCAGGTGTGGCCAGATCTTTATGCCCCAAAATCTACTTATTCCAGCAGCCATCCTCCCACAATCTACTTCAAAACCAAGTTATGACATTGTGCCTTTCTTGGAACTTACAAGATAGCACTCAAAACATGATTTAAAAGGCAAAGGTAGGTGCTCATTTTTCATCAGAAACATATTTTTATGCTCATGCGGATCCAACACACCTGCTTTCTGAATCATTTAAAGGGTAACAAGTGATAACATGTCAAGTTGTTTTGAAAATATATCACATCATGATTCAATTATTTGTTTATGCATTTGTACTGAACATGATGTACGTTAACAAATGTTAAAAATAGTTTGTGTTAAATGGAAAAAAAGCGCTGTAATTTTAATACTGTGATATCGTGCCACAGTGATATTTTTTTGTTCATGGTTATTACACCATCTGAATGTAGATTCAGATTCTGAGTAGAAGAGTATGCTAATTGGCATTAAGTGCGAGGCTAATGTTAATCACGCGTACGTAACCACTCTTATGCAAGTCATACTGATAATTAAGGGTATATAAGACTCAGAACATTAGCTCATGTTCAAGCACATTCGTGTTTGATGTAACTGCATTGGGTTCAATTCTTTGTCACTATTCATATATTTATTAATGCACAAACTTAGAGAAGAAAAGAAGCTTTCGTTAATTGTCGCATTGCGCAGGACACCCTGAACTGGTTGGCAGCTAATCGCAGGGCACATAGAGAGGAACTACCACTCACGCTCACACATCTAAGGGCAATTTGGAGGTTCCAATTCACATACCATGCAAGTTTTTGGGGTTGTGGGAGGAAACCAGAATACTCAGAGACCATACTAACTCCACACAGCAATTAGACAGCTGGGATGGATGGATGGATGGATGGATGGATGGATGGATGGATGGATGGATGGATGGATGGATGGATGGATGGATGGATGGATGTGGAATATGTTCCACATTACAGTAAAAATTGTATTGTATGAAATCTTTCCCTGAATCAAAAATTGAAGTGTAATGGATCGAATCAAGCCCTTGTGAATCAAATCTAATAGATTATGGAACTCTCAATCAATACCTTTATTAACTATTTCACCAGTTATTTCAGCATTAGAACCAGCTCTTTAGAAATAAAATGCTGTAAAAGCAACAACTTTCACATCAGTGCAGCCTGTGGCACACAATGTGGCAGCCTCCACTTAGCGAAAATCTCAAATCCAAAATGCTAACATCTTCACTGCCATAAAATTATTCATGTGCAAGAGTCAGGCAACAACATCACACAGAAAGGCTGGGCAAGGCATATTACATTAACTGTAGTTTCAGTTTCCAAAACTGCTGTACCCTTGAGGCAGTCCAGCAGAGGTTCTACTGTATATCACAAGCAGCCTCAATAAGATTGCTGCGTCTAACTGTAATCTTGAAATACAAAAACAACTTTTCAATAGGTTTGCTGAAAAAAATACAGTGCCAGCTAGAACTGTAATCCTGAAATACAAAAACAACTTTTCAATGTGTCAAATGCAATTGCTCAACCTTTGTTTGTTTGTACAAGCACCCTACACCACTTGGAAATCACCATCAACACAGCACCTGTCTTTTCTCATCCTGCATCACAGCCGCCCCCCAAAAAACCCAGGAGGCTCAATAAAACATCGCATAATGAGAAATGTCACCTTTCCTCACCAGCAGTGGGGGCGGATAAGATTTGGGTGTATACGAGGCAAATATTCTCAAAACCGTTCCAAACGGGGTGGTAAAAAAAGCCAAGTCAAGCAAAACGCCTCAAGCGCTAAAGTTTAGTCAGAAACAGTCACTCGAGTTGTAATGTTGGATGGCAGAAATGGTCCAACATAGCCCTTTTCAGGCCGTTCCCCGTTCAAACTGAGTCGATGCACCACGTCCCCTGCACAAATACAGTATTTTAACTGGGCAGGCAGAGAATAGGTTAACTTATTTCCTACTGGCCCAATCAAATGATCTTAGTCTATAGCCATCAACACACTTTCTAACTATACCACACAGCTTCAATTAAAGATATACAATTGGGGTCAATAGAGCAGTAAGGGCGGGCTCCAAACACAAGGTCATGGAAGTGCACTCTTAGTGGATCAATCAGGCAAGCAGGCAGAGATATAAGGCACAACCTGCTGACATGACATGACAAATACAGATATCTTCATTACTACACTGAAGTAAAGCTTAGGAAGAAGTCTCTTGTATCTCAAGTTGAATGAAATTGATTGAAATTCAAAAAAACAGAATGGAATTTTTGGTTCATATCATGATATTAGTATCTTGTTGACAGTGTGTGATATAGTTCAAGTTGTAGTCAAATACAATGTAGGTAGGTATGGGAGGTACAATGCATGTTTTTGCCCATATGAGTGAAATTTCAGCTCCCTAGTGTCATTTTTCAATGCTTTCCCTATAAGGTTAAATACATTTCATGGGAAGATCAAAGTATTGGACAAAATACAGCACAAGGGTTAAATTTACAGTTAACTTTAAAAGTGATGATGCTGATCCTGTGAACTTGCTGTATATTTTAAGATACTATATGTGAAGGTTTTTTGGGTTTTTTTTTTTTTGGATGGAGTTATGGTATTTACTGTACTTGTCTAAGTTTTCATTTAACATTTTAAAGCACTGATGACACTAGAAGATCCCTGAGCTTTCTGTTAGAAAATGCAATTCTGAAAAGGTGTTCATACTATATGCTTTAAGAAATTTCAACAGTTTTGAGTTGGAGAAATTTGAATCTATATTTTAAGATTAGAAGTCAATGTTTTTTCCCCTTTTACTGGAAATGCATACCAATAATTTGTATCAGTCCTGGAAAAATCATATTGGTCTATCTCTTGTATGTAATTAGATTTAATTAACTGTAGTGCTTTTTTCACTGTCACTATTCTGTAGTGAAAAACAAAAACAGTCAAACCAAACATGTTTTGCTGGCATTCAACTCTGAAGGTAACACAATATTATAATGGTATACCTAATTGTTGAAAACGTGCATATAATATGCATTCCCTTGTTAGCAACTAGTTGAAAAGGACACGCATCAATCTACCGACTAATGAGTGACTTGCATAGTAACCTAACTCACATTCAGGTCACACAGTGGGAATTGCGGCCATACACCTGTCTGCTTGAATGAATGAAAGGTGAAAGGCACTTTCTAAATGAAGGCGCGGGGGAGTCAGTCGATGAGGGGATTAACATTTAGCAGGTGGGCTTCTCTTAGCACAAAGAGTCAATATTGGCTAGTGACGATGTGCTGTATCGAAAAATTGCATTCATATAGACACTGACACTTGTCTAATATAATTAACATATTAATCCATTTGAGTTTATGGTCCAAAGAATTATTTAATTGACTTCCACAGATCAGCGCATTCCCACTGAACTAGGTATCAAAGGTAATGATTAATAAACAGATTGGGAAATTTTGACTTTTGACTGTTAAATAATTGTACATTATTAACATGCATGTCTTGATTATAAGGACATTTCCCCCAGGAGGACGCATTTATAATTGCATCATCTGTGAGGACTTTTTCTTCAAATATTATCCCCCCCAAGAAAAAGGTGAGCTCATTATCGAAATCCAAATAGAAAGTGTACACAAATTACAATTGCGATTACGCTGTATTAACATTTCCCACCACTCAAATTATCAAAAACATTAGAAACAGCTCGTAGCATGACGTATATTCAAACGTACTGTTGTCCAACAACATATTTCCCGTGCACTAATGCAAACAACTTTGTAGACAGTCCCTAACGTCACCTCGTCACATTCTTTGTCTTCTGCAATTTTTGGAAGGATTTCGAAGCGCTTTGTCAACAAGCTATAAAGTTAAGCAAATAATACACATTGTGTTACTTTATTAAAATATGTCCTTTTCAAATGACTAACCTCTGAAGTGCTGTTACTGAACACTCACCGACTGCCATAATATTGAATCTGCATCGGCAACGAATATTGAAATGAAGAGAGCAGTCAAACGACAGCATCATCAGCAAATAATTAATGTACCTTTGTATCATATATGAAACTAAAAACCTTCTCTTGAACTTCCATAACAGCAGCAAGTGTACGAGCGAAGCTAACAGCTAAGTATCTTTGGCTTGAATAGAGAATAAAAGTAACAAAGTACCTGGCGCCGTATTCGATGCTATCTGCTCAAGGACGACTCCTCAGAAATGTCCATTCCAGTTCTGATCATGTATTTTAAAATATTTAGTATGTTCTTAATATGTATAATTCAGCGTGTCCAATGCAAAGCTTTGAGATAGCAAACATTTAATTGTAAGCGGCGGAAGGAAGTACGGCAAGCGAGAGGTGGACATGTGCGATTGTTGACGTTTTTCTATTCCGTTTACTTTCAAAATAAGAGTTATGCCGTTCAAGTTCAGAAATAGTTTTGTGTAAATACTTCCCGTTTAACATATGAACGTATATAAAATATCTGCAGAATTGTTTATTTTCGACATTTTAAAATGTATTTACAAACAAATATTCCAATAGAGGAAATACAAGTGTGTTGATATAAACGTCACATTGTTTATGGTGATTCATTTTAGTAGTCATAATAAATCAGTTTACCAAATGTTAAAATAAATGCAACGGTTAAAACAAATCTATATGTGAAGTTTCTTACCTTCAATGTTTATTTTGTTTGTTTGTTTTATTACTATACATCACAACGTGATCAGAGATGGGCTCAAGCTCACCAGCAAGATGTGTGAAGAAAAAGGATGGATGTATGACTAATTTCTGTCGAGAGCTCAATGGCTTAGCATGCCCAATTCAGCTATGAGCAGACATCTACTGCATTATTGAAGTGCAATACCAACAGCACCAAAGAAAGTAGTCGGAGAAAAATGGATCTAGTGCATAATGAACAATGAATTTCCACCAATGTACGATTATGCCAGTAAATGTACCCCTCTGTTGGTGGGCGAACGTCCAATTACCTGATGCACAGCAGGTTTCCCCAATTAGATGCTTGACGCAACATGAGATTCAAGTTGGATCACATGCCTGTGTTTTGCTTGCTACATTTTCAGGCTTTTTCAACAAAGCGTATCAGTGCAATATTGTGTATATGATACTCTAGATGAAACATTGCTGCTGTTTCCTTTTTTGTTTTGTTTTGTTTTTTAGCTGTTGTAAGCATTTTCACAAGGCATGTCAGCAGGTTAGCTTTAGCTGATAGTTTGAGGAAAGGGTTTTGTAGCTATTGAGTTGGGGCAGAAATGTTTGGATTGGACAATATTTCTGATGTGGTGACAGTTGTGGTGACTTGTGTGTGTGATTGTGCATCTTTCCATTTTACAGAACCTGTTTATCGCTTTACAAAATGCGGTTCATTACATTTTAAAATGTACTGTGCTTTTTAAAATGGTGTGCTAATTTCTTAATCACTTTTTTTTTTCCTTTTTGGAGGGCCTAGAACTAGACACCGCAATTTCATTTTAATTGGGAAAACAGTTACTTGGTCACTTAGTCAAACGTATAACATACAAACATGAAAGTAAAAGTAACACTTTATCCAAAAAAAAGTCAACCACGTTTTGCCTTTATGTGAAAGGACTCACCATCTGAGTCAATATATTTTGAGTTTTATTTATATTTATAAAGATAAATATGTATAAAATAATGTATAGTGTTTAACTTATTTTACACTTGTACGCACTGTTGTTAACATTACAATTATCATCTGAAAAACATTTTGATTCATTTTTTTAATGCTTTTTTTTTTTATTCCTATTCCTTCCGATGGTTCAATTTTTCATACAGCAACTATAAATCATAATCACTCCTTGCCATGAATATCACAAAACATGTTAAAGGCAATTGGGTCGCCAGTGGACCTAAGTGTTAATGGCATGTTTCCAAAAATGCCTGTGAAAATTGATGCTTGATGAAAAACCCCTCACACTACATGAAAATGGAGATTAGCTCTAAACTTGAAGTTGCTGTGGACCAGAGAAAACATGTCAGTCAATTCAATATCAGCCCTTCTGCAGGCATCCAATATGCTTGTTTGCTGTCCGCCCGTCTCTTTCACCACCACCCCTCATTAGATTATCCACTCTTGTGCCTCCCAAGTATTATTTCAAGTGCACACTGTGCGGATTGGCACAATGCATTCAAGTGTCAAAACTGCATAAATCTCATCACATAGACGGTGATCCGCATAAGGCAGGTTTGGTAGCCTAGCAACTGCTTATAATAGGTGGCTTTGATTGGGTAATGGACTTAGTGCCCAGTATTCTACAGGGCTGGCTCTCTCTTCAAAAAGTGAAAAAAAAAAAAAAAAAAAACTTTGATTAGTTTTGCAAAGTTTGTTTAAATGGAAATGCAAGTCTCAGACAATTTTGTTGGGTGTGAAGATTTTTTCTCGGGACCTCTACAACCCCTTTACAAAGCATCCCTGTCATCACAAACTGATTAGATAGCAGGTACACAGCAGTCAAATGACCAAATAGAATTTTGAAACTGTCCTCTGCGGTTTGAATCAAACACCTTTAGTGTCTTCAGATATTTCCGGAGCTGCGATGCCACAAAAGCCTTGTGAATAGGGATTTCATGGCTCTTTCATAATATGGTAGCACCCTCTCTTGGTGAAGAATTTAAGCTTCCTGTTGGCTCTGCAGTGCCAAAATCCCAGTTTTCTTGAAAACACAAACCTTGCTCGCCATTGAATATTCTGTGTAGCGCATGGGAAATTGTGCAGAAGTTCTCAGTGTGTGTGTGTGTGTAATCTGTTTTTTTTTTTTTTTTTTTAGCTTTTCTTTGTGGTATTTCAGCCAATATCACTTCCGGTAGCCCTAGCAGTGGATCAAGAACAATAATACACCTTCGAAATACACCTTCGAAATACACCTTCGACGCTGTAAGAACCTTTGGTAGGTTGAGAAACACGTGCATCCTTAAAACCTATTTTTTAACAAACTATAGTTGACATTTTCCATGAAGTGATATGTATGTATTATAAAACATAAGATAATGAAAATTTTGATTTTAACCGACCCTATGAAATCTTTGCTCCCTGATTCTCAATTTCATGCCAGTGTAAAAAGGCCAAAACTAACAAGAAAACCGCCGGAGAATAAATGCATGGGAAAGTGGCGAAAATAAAATTAAATAAAATAATAACCAAACCAATGAAGTAATGTATTTGTAAAGAAAATTGTGAAAGCTGTTTAATTTATTTATTTATTTTTTTTAGGAGAAAACTTATGTCATTACAAAAAGTATCTCTTCTCATAAAAAAAAAGAACTACGATAAAATTATTTATCAATTTAAGTTCTGAAAATAATGTAAATGTTTTCAAAATAAATACAATGTACTGTAAAACTAAAGGCACTTTAAATAGGGGAGTCAACTTTAAAATCTTTTTTACAATAATGTTTTGTGAAGTCCCGCTTGTCTAAAAACGGCATTCTGATTAATAATGCGTTTGTGGAATATGAATGAACTCATTCACTACTAATGACGACAATAGTCAAAGATCCATTTTAAATGGACAGTATAAGTCAAAAATACATTCTAACTGGGCTTTCAGTGAAAGTTTTAAGATTCAATATCCACAAGTTCTATCCATCTCAAGGGGTGGCCATTTTACCTCTTGTTTTCTGCCGTAAATGACATTAGATGCTCAGAGTTCACATAAAAATCAGTCATGGCTCAACTTGTGAACATCACATGACTAAACACAGAAAACTGATTGGTTGCTAACTAAGCCGTCAGCATCCGTGATGTCATTTCAAGGTGATATCCAGTGGTAAAATGGCTGCGCCTGGAAAAAAAAAAAAAAAAACTGCTGCTTAATTCACATTCCACAAATGCAAACTTAATAATCAGAACACCATGTTCAAACTATAGGGGTTGCCTAGAACATTGGATTGTAGAGAAACCTTTGGAATTGAGTTCCTTTTTAATAATAATAAAGAAGGAAAAACATTCTCATCTACAGTATATGATTTAATCACCCAGAAGCAAATCACATGTATGAAACTCACTTGGTCGTATACATCCGCCATTCTAATGACTTTATTCCATCTTCAATATCCATTAAGCGCATTTGGAGTGGTGCCTGCGTCTTTTTGGCAGGTGACTATTCTTCTGCCAGAAATCAGCAATGCCTGTTTTGCATACAGAAAACAACCTTGTGGAATTGGCAGTAATCAAAACAGGATCAAAATATGAGCTGATGAAACGGTTTGATTTATTCATTTGCATTTGTGTTTGTTATTTTTTTGGGAGGTGGGACAGCCGAGTGTTTGCCAGGCAAATTTGGCATCCTCCTGCTTCGTTGACTTCCACATTGCTTATAGCTATGGCCACACTATAAAATGTACTGCATGCTTCTCTCAGACTGTGCAGATAAAGAATGAATGTGGTAGTTTTCTGACCCAATTGTTGCTTTGATCTGCCAGTGATGCTTAACATTTATTCTTTTTTTTTTCTTGCACATGGTGACTACAAGCATGTTTGAACAAAATGCATCAGGCAGATACTGTGCTACAGTAAAATTAGTGACTATGCTGCATCAAAGTCCCAGAACATAGGATTATGGCTGTCTTAAGGCAATGTGGCTAATTGTGGATGAAGTTTAATACATGCAAACATGGGAGAGAGATTTTTTTTTTAATTTATATCAACCCAAGCTAATATAGCTTGTACTAAAAGGGAAGAGAAAGATAGGATAATTTTACACTTGAACACCTATTAGACAGCTCTGTGGACATGTTTCACAGACAAATGAACAATATGTAGAAATAACTATAGGGTGAGTTTTTACAAAATGCATTGAAAATCAAAATCAGCAATAAATCATTTTTAACCTACAAAATACAAGTATCCATTGTGAAATAAATGAACCCTAGGGGTTACATTGGCCGATTTTTGGAAACACTTTCATTGTGCCCAAAATGTGTTATAGATTATTGAGGAAGATTATATTAAAGGCCCTAATATAGTCAACTCAATTATTTAACTGGGAAACCTTTTTGTGGAAAATAATACATTGACAAAAGCTAGGACTTTTTCTCTCAAAAATAACATAAAAACGTTAAAAAAAATCATGAAAAAAAATATGATGTCAAAAGTAAAAAGAAATATTAACATATTATTTGTTTCAACACTTTTATAAACACCTTTTATGGTCTTTAGTTCACCTTTTTTTAAGGTTCCCCAAGGGTTAAATAATACACATTGATTTGTAAAGAATTCAAGCACTAACAGCTGTTAGATTGTGCTGCACTGTTTGGCCACTGTGAGCACATTGAGCACTCACTTTAGAAAAGGTATTTGATCGTACTCGAGTAGGATTTGACTGCCGCATGGCTACAATTGTTCATGTAACTGCACAGCCTTCGTGTCTCATTCCCGTCACTCGCAGCTCGCTTTGAACGCTCGCCTCAGGGCCAACGTCAGCCACGAGAAAGCATCACGGCTGCTGTGCCCATTCAACACTTCCTCCTCCAGCAACGCCTTCATTGCCGCAAGTAAGATTTGATGTGCGCCAAACTCATTGAATGGAGCCCTGCACTGGATTGAAAGCTCAGGCAAACAAACACACAGCACAAACACTGATAATAATAATAATAACAATATTTTTTGGATGAATAAAAATGGCCTTGGGGGGCGCTCAGTGGTTAGCACATCTGCCTCACAGTTCAGAGAACCGAGTTTGGAGTTTCAAAAGGGTGGAATGCCCTCTCCAGGTTGGGGATGAGATCCTGCCCCAAATGGAGGAGTTCAAGTATCTTGAGGTCTTGTTCGCCGGTGAGGTTAGGATGAAACGGGAGATTGGCAGGTGGAGTGGTGCAAGCGTCTGCTGTAATTTGGATTCAGTATCGGTATGTCTTGGTAAAGAAAGAGCTGAGCCAAAAGTGAAGCTCTCTATTTACCCTCTATTTATAAAAAGAGTTTTCTCCGCAGGGTGTCTGGGCTCTCCCTTAGATATAGGGTAAGAACCTCGGTCATCCGGGTAGGAGACAGTGTTGAGCCAGTGCTCCTCCGCATTGAGAGGAGCCAGTTGAGGTGGTTTGGGCATCTGGTGAGGATGCTTCCCGGACGCCTCCTTGGTGAGGTTTGCCAGGCATGTTCCACCAGGAGGAGGCCCCAGGGATGACTCAGAACACGCTGGACGAGCAGGACGAAGTGGCCAGGAAGACGGAAGTCTGGGCTTCCCTGCTAAGGCTGCTGCCCCAGCAACGACCTCGCATAAGCAGAAGATCATAGATGGATGTATTTGCAAAGTGCGCACATTTTTCATTTTTCCAATGAGTCGTCAAGTCACTTTTTTAAAGTAAAACTAGGTACAGTAGATGCCTGTTTTTGTCTGCGTTTGTGCCAGTGACTCCTCTAAGTCATCAGTCATTACTGTAATATTTAAGTGCCGCAGAAGCAAGGGGACAACGCTGGATTATTATTCATCAGCTGATGTTGATCCTGAGTTCCACGTTCCTTTGGAGTCAATTTCTCCTGATAGAGTGTTTGTTACTTTGTTGTGCTTGTTTTTCGTGATAGTTTTTTAGTTGTAGTTTGTAGTTTTGGTGTTGTCCTCCTGCTGCCTCTGTTTCCCTTTGCAGTTGGTACCGATTTGTTTTACATAGATTTTTGATATCTCTTTGTTGTACTTTGAATTCACTTTGGTGAACCTCTGTTATTACTTTGCTACTTTGACATGTTTATTCACGCGTTACCTGCCCTTTTTGTAATAAATTACTTTTTGACTAATTTTGCCAATGTTTAATCTATCAAGGGTTCACCTTTTCTGTACTTCCCGGTTACTAGCGTAACAGTATTTTACTACTGCCACATTAATATTTGCAATGTGGGTTCAAATGACACAAAGCTGTTTGTTATTTATGGAGGGTTTGGCCAATGTTGTATGGCACTAAAAGATTGAAATATTGCAAATTTTGTAGATTAATACAGTGTAATTGAGGCTTTGTAAAATATTCCGTTTCCCGTATACAGTATATGAATTTGTTAAACACCAACAATGACATAATAATAATAGCATTATATCTTAACCTAAGTTAAATGCATCAACTTTTTCTTTGTAGACTATAGCAATGCAGAATGTTTGAGGAAGTGAATGTTCTGTATAGTATGTGTTTCTGTACTATGTGTGTGGGCAGGCTGCATACTGATTGTGAAAGCAAGCATTCCAGCAAACGATTCTCCTTATATTCTTTGTCATAAGCCTGCAGCGCAATGAAACAAAGTGCTCAGCACAGTTTGTTGTCTCTGTGACCAGAAAATACAAGTGGACACAACAACAGGATCCTCCTATAGATTCAATTTACACACTCCCAGTGTATGCATGAAAAAAAATACTGATAAAGTTGTTGTATTGCTGCATCCACTTTCATGGATGTGCAGTGCCAGCATAATATTCTTCCTAGGACTTAATATGAATGGGGGGGTTATCTGCAGCATGCAGGCAATTATTGTTTTACCCCGCATTTTGGCATCCATTCCGTTCTTGCAGAACTTGGATTTTTGTAATTGCACTAGTAAGCTTTTTTTTTTTTTTTTTTTTTAAAGAGAACATGATTTATCAGCGACAAGTCTTGCAAGTTGAAAGGAAATGATAAGCAACTAGTTTTGTGCTAATTTGGCAAGAGTTATTCAGAAGATGAGACAAATTTGACCTTGTAAAAAATAAGTACAGTAGTTCTATTTAAATGAGTAAACACAAAGGCCTTCTTTTCATTCCAGTGAAAACTTGTAATTATTTTTTACATCATTGGAAATATTGGGAAGAGAATCTGTCCTTGGGTCAAATAATCTTACAACGTAGAGACAGCAATTTAATTTTTTATATAATGATAAAAAAATAATTAATACTATTGATAATAATTGATAGTAATCCATCCATCCAATCATCTATTTTCTATCACTCATCCAGAGTCAGGTAGCAGGGGCAGTAGCTTGAGCAGGGAAGCCCAGACTTCCCTCTCCTCAGCCTCTGGTCTCTCACCTGTTTGCCATGGGTGACCCTGCCCAGGGCATAAAGCCCCGGACAACTTATCTCCGATCATTGGGACACACAAAGCCCCCCACCACAGTAATGTGATGGCTCATGGAGGGAGAATGTAAAACAAGTACTGTAAATTTTGCTTTGACATGTAGAAAGTGTGTTAAGATACATCATTCACGGCCACTTATCTGTATACAGTACTTGTCAATACGGTTTTTGATGAGGATGGGTGGGGGAGAACTTGATGCTACTCCACAGTAAATTTCAATCTTTGAGGCAACTTTACTGATGTAGAATCACCAAAAAATGGCATTGATACTCAACTTTATATATGAGATCTGCACAGTCTCCCAGTCCACTCGTGATAATGTCAATTTGTGCTTAAATAGCTTGCATTGAATTAAGAGGGGGGGCATGGTGGGTAATGTGTGACATTATCCCTGTCTGTTTGGAATAGAGATGTGGTTGAAAGCGGTTCCAGCTCATTAGGTCTGCATTTCATTGTTCTTCTAGCATTTAATAAACAGATGTCAAATGCATACGTAACTGTGGCTCAACTTTCCCACATGTGAGGGCATTACACAGTAAGTGCTGGAAACGTTTAAAAGTTAAGATCAGTATAAACCACAGATTCCATGACAGATTTTTAACATGATGTTTCCTCATTTTCTCACTAAAGTTCATTTCCGTGCTTTGTGAGAGGTGAACAACAAAGAGCATCATTTATTACCTGCATTGGCCCAGATTGTTTTGTGCCCTTTAACGGCTGCCGAGCCTTCGTCCAGTGTTTCCAATCAGTGAAGACGCCTCGTTGACCCTCAAGGGTTGTCTGCAAAGATCACATGGGATGCAGCGGATTCAATCAATATGCTTTTTACATCCTTACCTCCTACAAAAGCGTCAGCAGGATGATGAATGTTACCACCTGTGGATTGCACATTTGCACTAAAATATCGTCGGTCTGCGAAGGCTGCAAGGAGATTCCATTAACACACTGGCGCTCCCAGGATAGAAGCTTTTTATGGGTTAGCTGACTAATTGTGTGGAAGACAGAGTTACAAAATACGAGCCATTGAAAAGCAGATAATTGCTCATGTGAAAGAATGCCAGAGGAAAGTTTTATAGCACTGCACTTGTCACAAATAAAAGGTACATCAGTGTAACTTTTAGAGGTACAATGGCTGGTTAGCGACTGGTGCCCTTTAAATCAAGTGTGGAGAACATTTTCCCTATCAGGGGCCATTCCAGACCTAAATAAATTTTTGAAAAATTACGAAGGTTGTGGGAGTGCTGGAGCCTATCCCAGCTGACTTTGGGCAAGGTACGCCGCATCCGCACGAGCCCTAGCCTATTATTCATGTGTTTTGTTGCATTGTCCAATTTGTCCCAGCAAGACAGCAAACTAATTGCAACCCACCGAAACACGACACATCATTGGAAAGGCCCTTACTAGGGCAGCTCAAATGAATAAAGATATATAGATAGATATAAAGCAAAAACGAATGCCCACTACTGTGGACAAATAAATTGGCTAAGTCTCAGAGGACCCTTCAAAATCTCCAAAGCATGTGGTAAAATATTATAAGGTCTGACAACAAAGACTGAAATTTCTTAACATTTCAGAAGGTATGTTTGGCAAAAACACGGCCCTGCTTAGCGCTGGTGGGAGACAGTATCTTACCATTCCCTCCAAATATATTCAGATTGGATTTGGTCAAAATTAGATTTGATCAAAATTCAGAGTTCAAAAATTCAAAATTCAAAGTTTCAATTGAATGTGTTCACAATATCATGATCACTATATTTGAATAAGATTACAAATAACAAAGTATAATAATAAAAATATATTATAATGAAATAAACAAAAAAATAAATATTCAAAGTTTAGAAGTTTGTTTTCAATTCTGATTCTGTCAATTCTGTTTTTAATTCTGAATGCAACTACATTCCCAGTTATAAGACATGGGCACAAAAGCAGTTTTTTTTTTTTTATTTTTTTTTTACTTTACCACTTTCGAAAAGATTTTTTTCAAGTTGAGTGGGATGTTCATGAACACTGAAATTGTGATTTCGTTGTTTTATTTCCATTAAACTGGTATTTGAAAAGAAATGATGCTATATAATGGTACAGTAGCATGCAAAAATATTATATGTATTTTGTGGAATAGAACATGCGTCTCACTTTTGATTATCACATGCACAGTCCCAGAATGTGCAGTATTTAACATAGTATTTTTTTATTTTATTTAATTCAGGAGGCACTTGAAATAAACTTTTGTGAACTCCTGCTGTGGTATATTTTAGGGTTATGCTGACATTGCAATCAAAAGCAAATTGTCCGTAATTTTTGGGTGATTCATCACTGTCACTCTTTTGAATTGAACTTGTCATAGTTTTCACTATACAGGAATTTATCAGAATGCACTGTTCTATATAAGCTAGCACTATTTGTATCTCATCGAGAGAAAAAAAACAACACATGCTAATTGTACATTTGCAGCGTGACGTCACGCTCCAGTAGTGAATGGCTAGGGAAGCAGCATCTCACGCTTACGTCGACTCCGGTGACGTCATCGGTCGTAGTATTAGAAAGACTCCTGTGGGGCACGTTCTACACTCGCCGGTGACGTCACCCTTTTGTCGCTTCGCCGCCCGGGGCTTTGTTAGAAGGAGATGAAAGATCATGTTTGGCCAATTGGAGAGGACGTGTCTGATAGAAGTGCGCTAAGTCCAGCTCTGTGTGGAAATGTTGTTTTGTGCGGATGACTTAAGCGTGAATCGAATCCTTTTTTCTAACAGGACGGATGTAGGGGGGCAGCAATGGAGGAGCTTATAAAACCGGAAGCCATAATTGAAGCGGTGAAATCGCGCGTCAGTCAGATCTCCGCCACTCAGAGAGCCCTACTGGTGGCCGGCACGCCCGATTCCGAGACCAAGGCCATCCTGGTGGACACCATCACCGAGGTGATCCAAAAGATTACGTCAGACGTGGTGAAGCACCTGCAGCCGGTCTTCATCGAGCACCTGCGGGGTCATGCGTCCCAGGCGCAGGTCAACTTGGCGATCGACCGGTGCAGCCCGAGGCTCAGCGAGTGTATCACGGAAACTTTCTCGGCCGCTCTGGACAGCCCGCCGCAAAAGTGCGAGGGCGTCATGGAGCTCACTTCCCTCATGGAATCCGAGGTCAGGCACCGGGTAACCTCGGCCTTGTCGGTGGCCAAAAGCACCACCGAGTGGCCCTCGGAGCCCACCCTCCTCATTCGAGGGACAATGTCCAGCGTGGCCAACCTGGCCTCCATCTTCCGTAAGGCCGTCGAGTATTTCCGGCACGTGTTCGCTCGGGCTCGAACCCCGCGCCAGTTGCTGTGCGGAAGCTCCAACATGAAGGTGAACGAGATGACCGACTGCGTGAAACGGATCCTTCTGAAATGGTCCAACCCGAAGGAGGCCAAGGCGCCCGAGGTGATAGACCCGGTCACGCTGGAGGACGCGCACTTGGCCGCGGTTGACATTACCCGGACCATCACCCAGGACACGCACGGCGGCTCCGGGGACGCGTGCGTGCGCGGCGAGGCCCGCATCACGCGCTTCAACCTCAACTGGAAGCTGATCTTAAAAAAAGTGAAGAACTTCTTCAAGAACCTGGAGAGGCAATCCGGGATGGCCGGCAAAAAAATGAGGCGCTTGCGTTTCTTCCGCTTCGCTCGCATGCAGTTCGCGCGCATGCTCGGATCGCTCAAGAGCTCCTTCAAGAACCGAGACGCGTGCTTGGTGTCGCTGACGCCGGATCGCCGTTCCCGAGCCGAAGACAGCGGCAGCCCAGCCCTCGTGGGCAGCGATGGCACCAAGATATCGGAGCGGCCCGCCTATCGGACCAGCACGCTATGCGTGCGGCAGTCTCAGCAACCGGTTTTCAACTTCGAATGCATCCAGGACAGCGTGGATAAATTATACAACGAGTTTAGCCAGTTGGATATCCCGGACCGGGCAGGAAAAGTCAAGCGGTACATCGATGAGAAGATCGGGACCTTCTCAGAGGGCCTCACCTCTCAATTGTACGAGTACGTCATGTCCTGTCAGAGTGAAGTGTACGAGGTTCCGTCAAGCCGCCCGAAGACGCCCTTAATGGACACGGTCCTCTGGGGCCGACGGGGTAAGTTTAGTGTTGCAAAATTTGGAAGCTGTCAAATTTCTAAACTTTCTATATGAATCGAGTTTCATCATGCAGTAACTCACCAGGCCACTGCTGTGGTTGCTAACTGGTAGCACAAATGGAGGTACGTGAAGGCACCATAGGGGGTACCTGAGATTTTTACAGGGTTTCTGCAGGCGTCAACGAATCTGATATAAAGCTTTTTAAATGCAGGGACATTTAAAGCTTTTACTTTAACCCACCATCCATTTTTGTTGCCTTGTATCACCACAAGATAAACAAAGTGGTGGCCAAATATGTTACATAGCTCCTTTTATATGTTGCCTGTATCTCACAAAAAGTTAGTGCTATTTAGATTTCAGGCAAAATTTTACGCTAAACTTGAATTGACGTTCTTTCAACGTTTGAATGTATGTTAAATTTTCCAATGTTTCAGTAGTTTGGTGACCTAAAATTATTTTTTTGTTCAAAGGCTCAGGTTCAAGGCTCAAAATAAGTTTTTTTTTTTCCAAACTTCTAAAAAAAAAAAAAAAATGCTGCAATGCAAGCTCCTGTATAACAGTTATGTTTTTCTTCTGGCTCCAACCCTCTTGCGTGGAATTTGCATGTTCTCCCCGTGCCTGTGTTTTCTCTGGGTAGTCTGGCTTCCACCCAAGCCCATGGGTAGCTCGGTGGTAAAGTGGTTGTTTCCCAGCCCAGAGGCTGTGGATTCGATCCCCGACCATCATGACCATGTCGAAGTGTCCTTGAGTTCCTTGAGTTGCTCCTGAAGCTGCGTCAGCAGTAGGTGAAGCAGTAGTTAGCGCAAAGCGCTTTGAATACCAAAGGTAGAAAAGCGCTATTCAAGTGAAAGTCCGTCCACATTATGATTAGTATTGTTTTCAAAGAAATATGAAATAAGCTGCATACTTCATATTAAATATCAGTTTAATTTAACTTAATTTCTTAATTTCTCCCCAATTCGCAATATAGGTAAGATCCACTGGGATGGTCAGATCTTCTCCCCAGAGGTGCTCTACGCCATGACGGAGGATGCTGTGTGGAGGTTCCTGCAGCAGCTCTTCCTCTGGCTGGAGATAGAGCCCTCCAGCGAGGAGACATACGCGGACGAGGTGTCCGGCGCTCTTGCTGACATCAACCAGCTAGTGGAGAAGGCTATGACACCGCAAACCACCAGCGAAGAACTCCCCAGGGAGGAGCGGGTGGTCCCCAAGCTTGACTTGGAACGATCCTCGGCATCAGCGTCGACGATGCGCACCACCACCCCGGATAAGAAAACCCACACGCCCGAGGTGCACACCCTCAGCCCGGACCGATGCACCGGCACCACTGGACGCACCGGTACAACGCCGGGCAAAGAAGCCTCCTCTGAAGAGCTGTCGTCCGAGCTGGAGTCCACGACCGTGCCGGCCATGCAGGAGAAGCTGACGCGTTTGCTGGTGTATACGTTGTTCAGCCAGCTTGACCAGAGGCTACAGCGCAGGCGCAAGCGCGGCGTGCGCATCGACGCCCTCGTCCTTGCCATTGAACGGCTCCTGTTCCGGGCCCTGGATGAGATCAGCCCCCGCTACTTTGATGACATCCGCTCCTTGGACAGCATTGACAAGGTGGTCACACCGGTGCTGAAAGACCTCATGTTGGAATTTGGTAGTCCGCACAAACTGGTAATGGCCATCATGGCGGAAGACGCCTCCTTGTTCGATGACGCAGTGTTCCGGCACCTCAAGACCCACATCAACGCCCTCAAAGATCCACCAAAGCGCGGGGGTAACAGCTTCTTCTCCATTTTACTCAAAGTTTTGACCGCGCTACGCTTCAAGGGGAGCTCCAAGTGATCTACCTTTCCATATACGGAAGTCCACACAAATATGCTGCATCTGTGTAGCAGTTTGCTAAACAGCACGATATCCCACCTACTGTATATAGACTCACAGGCAAGTGATATTAAGTACACCTGAACAATCTTTTTGATTTCAAATAATTATGCTTGGTTCCAACTGACACTGCCAGAGAAAGCCTTGTAATTTATATTATAGTGAAGAGTTGGTGCAATGCATCATTGATAAACATTTACCTACAAGAGGGTCCAAAATTTCAAAGCAAACAGTGCAGTCATAAATATTTTAAGGATGTTTGACACCACTTTTCTGACTGATACCCTAGTCCTCAACTTTTGGGTAGTCTCTTATATGACAAGTACTGATATCACTAGTACTTTTAATATACTAAATGCGCCAGCCCAAAATAAAAGACAAATAGTTTTGAAGTTCAAGTATAACATTTTCCTCAAATGATGGCATTTTTCTATTCTAATTTGCCATCCCTACTGATTGTACAACTGTTCCAAGAGAGCAGACAAAAACTATCAGCTGCCATCTAGAGTACCGGAACCTTGATATAAGGTCAGGTATCCCTAAAAATATTGAAGCTGTTAAAACATACTGACTTCCGTACTGATTAGAAAATCAATGTATCTTGTTGAATACACATTACAGAGTTGCAGAGTTGTAAAGTTTCAATATGCTCAATTTAAGTCCTTCACAGAGGACTCTTACTTATTTTATGTGCCCCTTAAGGCTCATTATAGCACTCTAATGCCAGAGTCCTTTTTTTTTTAGGGCTAAAATGTCCCCAAATGAAGTGTGTGTATTTGTATTTAATGCATAGCAGTAAAGTACACCACTGTAAACTACATCAATTAACAATTCTGACCGTGTCAATTAAAAAAGCTTACATGTATTTTTTCCCTTTAGCATTGTGGCAAGTAAGTTCTCATGGATAAGATCATTTATGATTCATTACAAATCAGTATTTTACATTTATAAGACAGTACCGCAGTAGTAATTCAATGCAAAGTATGAAAATACATAATATGTATACGGATATAAAAGACAGCACAAATACAGACAGAGCAGCTGCTTGTAAAAAGTTTTTTGGTTTTTTAATGACAGTGAATGTTTCCAGGTGTGCAGTAATGTCCCTGCAGGCGATGTTGAAGTGACAGTGCTATGAATGCTGGGTAAAAAGTGGGGCCAAGGCCCTACTGCGCAGCTAAACATCAACAGTAATTGAGTTACTTTTGACCCAGCAGCTGCTTCATTCATTTTCGCTTCTCACTAGAGACGTACGAACCCATCTGGCTGTGACAGCAATAAATGGCAAATTAAAGGGATTCAATTTTTTAAATGTTAAACCGTTGCACTCACCTTGCTTACATTTCTTGTACACTGATCAAAGTATAGGTACATCTGCTTTATACCATTTCTATCAACCATTCGGAGATGCCTTGCTACAGAGGCGACTACTGTATATATAACAAATCTATAGTGTATTTCATTGTCAATTCTCTACAAAAGCATCAAGGCCTTTTCACACTGCACCAGCGCCCAGAAGCAAGCTTGCCCATATTTGGATGCGCTTGAGTAGCAGTCTACCAAGTCGTAACCGGAAGGTTTTTCCCGGTGGCTGATGTATGACTGCTAACAGTCTGACATCACTCCGCCAGCCGTTTGATGTCATGAGTGCTTTGCGTGAAACGAATATGTATTTTAATATTACGCTAGCCAGTCCATATTCAGCAATGTCCTGAAATGGAAATTTATTTTGACAGAATGAAGCTACCTCTTAAAAGTGGAATAAGAAGTTTTGCTTCTGCAAGGTTGCACTTGTGAAATTGATGTCACCTTTTGACAAGATGTTTATTTTGTTACTGTTATACATTTTCTTTATGATTTTATTTTGTATATTTAAAATGGGATACTTAAATATAACTTGTAACATTTTTTTTGCTTTAAAATGTGTATTTGCTTGGTTGTATTACTGCATTAGAGCCATTTAAAATTGGATGATGGGATACTTTTTGGTCAAATAAAAGAAATAGTATGATTCAGATCATTTGTATGCATTCTTTTACTTTTTTTTCCCCCCGATCGGGTCAAATCGAGACTGATATCGGTGGATACTCAAAATCAAGTGACTTTAACTCATGACCAAAAATGCAATTAAATTTTTTTTGTAGTCTTAAAATTTCAGTTTGTGATTTTGTTAATAAAACAAAACGATCATGGAAAAATTGTATATATGTATCCAATCATAATACATAACACATTGCTTACATGCCTATTACCATGCAAAAACAAAATTTGAAATTGTATTACTGAAATTTTTAATCGCCTTCTTTGTTAACTTACTTTGCTCACTGACAAAAGTCATGGATTTCATTGGAGTAGCCTTGGAACGTTTTGCTTTAAGCTACTACAGAAAGCACAATTTTTAAGGGGATTACTTCATTTGTGCATTTTTATTTTGACATAAAATGCTTGTATAACCTAAGACCTAGCATATTCATTTGTGCCCACTGTTCATTTCATCTCCGCAAGACAGCAAAGTTAATTGCATCCCACTCAAAACGAGGCATCATTGGAAAGACCAGGTATTTCTTCCGAGCACATTGGTCACTAGCCCCAT
Organism: Hippichthys cyanospilos; assembly: GCF_059441005.1. Classification (NCBI taxonomy): domain Eukaryota; kingdom Metazoa; phylum Chordata; class Actinopteri; order Syngnathiformes; family Syngnathidae; genus Hippichthys; species Hippichthys cyanospilos. The sequence goes on along the minus strand of NC_142381.1, from coordinate 12,030,524 downwards.
TGAGACAAAAGATATACCCCAAAACATCCACGAAAGAGGACACAAATTGTCTCAGGAGAATATATCAAGTGAAATGAAAATAAGAAAAGCACTATCCTTTTTATTTTAGTGAAATTTCAAAGTACTGGAGATGCCTAGAATCAGTGAAGGTCATTTTTAAAGGGGTGCTATCATGAAAGTCAACTTTTTGGATATTTGATGCATTTCTAAATATTCCTTATTCCACCTTCTCACACCAGCCCCGCCCCAGCAACCAACTATTGAGTTGGGGAGGAGAGGTTTTGCACCAAGTCGGCTAAGTAAACAGCCATGTTTCATTTATTGGTTACAACGTTTTACTGTAGGAAATACCAAGATGGCGAATTTGGGATTATACACCTCATTGAACATTCAATGTCAGTTACCCGCGTTGTTGTGAATACTCCATTCCCATAGGAACTAATTTGGTGGGAGGAACATGCGTCAGTGTGATCTATAAACACTGTTTTGCATTTGTGTCAGTAAAATGCCTGTTTTTGGCTCCTTCGTTCACTCAGTGACCCTTGTGAGAATAAGCGGTCAAGATGATATCTGGATGGAGGTTTCGTGGCCGGCCGCATTGAACGACATCTCCAAGGAGGTGTGGCAGTCACACGATTAGAAGAACGGCCCGCCAACAAGATATTTTACTTCTGTATATTTTGGGATGTGACCATTGACCCTTCATTTACTTTTTATTAATTTCTTTAGTATTTTGCCAAAGTGTCATTGTATTTTGTCAGTGTAACTTCTAGAGAATAAAGATGCGAAAGAACCAAGACAAGCCTCTCTCCTGGGGCAGCCTCTGTGCTGGGGCTTGGGAGTTACTGGACCCCTGACCAACCAATGGTCAGGCGCCACATTTTGCAGAGGTAAGACATGTAATTTGAGTAGCATAGGAGGAGATGCATTTTAGAGGGCTTTTTAAGAAGAGAACAAAGCCATGTGTGCTTGCCATCTTGATCTCATGAGAGTCTGCTTTAAACATCAGCTGTATGAAACCATAGAATAAAATCTTTTTCCAACTAACATGCCTGAGTCCGAGAGGTCTTCATTTTCATCACCAATCAGCTTTTCCGGAAACGCAGCTGAGCCAGAATCATTACAAGCTTCAAAAGAAATTCACCACATATCCAAGTTAGAAACGTCAGTACCATAAAACTAATATTCAATAAGAAATGTAATTGCCAATGTGCCAAATGCAATTTATATGCATATGTTTAACGGTGGAAAGTATAAAAATATCATGGTCTAGGTCCGTTAAAGCTGATTTTCAACCATTAATCTGATGGTTTCCATACTGTTGTTTTGCTTAGTGAAAACCCTAAATACAAACAATTCGTATAGGGTTTTGTCAGAAGCATCATGCCTCGTTTGGTCGCTTCTTGAAAGCAAAAGGAAATCACAGATTGATGAAGTGCACACATGGTGCTCGGCATAATCCAAAGCAATTTACATAGTGCCAAGATGTGACAAACAGTTAAGGTGGAAGCAATTCGTATCATCCGGCGTTTTCATCTGTGTTGCTAAAAACATTCTCTATCATCCGACAGATTTTCTATTCACCCCATCACACCTGCCTGTTCCATGGTATGCAGGTAATGTTCTTATCCAATGGCGACACCTCTGCCTCCGACGCTATAAATATCACTGTCGCTTGGGTGAAAGATAGCAGAAAACACGATTTGCCCGAGATTACATTTTTGTTGATTGCACTGAATGTAAATGAAGCGATGTAGCGTTGAAATAAATAAACAGCAGCAAATGCACACTCATTCTCTGGCTTTTAACTTTAATCAAACTTTGTCTGCCTGTATGCCATCAATCTTGAGGCTTAATTTCCATATCTATACATAATGCTTCCTACTCCTGATTAACTACAGGAAATAAATAATAGGAGCATCTGTAGTGTGTATTTGTAGAATACCACAAGTCATGTTAAAATGGACCAGCATGTTTCACATGTGCAATGTCTGTGAGAGAAAAAAATTCCATACACTGTAAATAGTGGGCACATAAAATGCTTAGGCATAGGCTACATTGCAGGGGTCTCATTTATCAAATGTTCATGCATTGGCACATGCATTCGATGCATGCGTTATCATTGCATAAGAATGGGATTTATCAACACAAATTACTTACCAGTGAGATAAAACAATTTGTTGAATTACTAAATGTCAATCCTTCATTCATTTGGAATCTTCTACAAACGAGTTGATAAATGAGGCCATGGGAGACCCACAGTATTGTGCTTTAGCTTATATCATCAAAAAGTGGCCTCCACCCTAATATACGCTGTGTCACTTAAGACAGAGCCACACCCAAAAAGCGGAAGAAAGCAGGTGTTTTTTTTTTTTTAATCTCAGATAGTTGTGATGTGAACAAACGGCTTCTGAAAAAACAGGGATTTTTCAGGTATTGATTTACTTTTCACATATATTTTTATTCCTTTGTGTTTATTAGTACTTCTTTCAATGTATTGATTAGCTTTACAGGTAAGCATTGATCACATTTTTTTTTTGTCTCATTTGTTATTATTACAACAACATGGCGGCACACACACACAAATGAGTTGCACTTTCTTGCACTTTCAAATTGGCACGTCAAAGCAAACCAAGGAAAACTCATTTCACACAAATGTGTAATCTCCTCGCTGTCTGCATGATAGCGCGTATTTGTTGTTGTAACAAGAATAAGCAGTTTGTCAACACGGTTAATTCTTATCAGTTGTTCTTTGGCAAACAAAGGCTAAAAATGATAGCATCTATACATAAGCGGCAGAAACGCATTGCGATAGGAAACAAAACAAAGGTTATTTTCATCTTGAGCCTACTGGGGCCTGTGCCGGTTCAAACCATCCGGGATATCTTTAAGCAAACTGGCTCAACATTACTGAACAGCTGCAATCAGGGATAAGCAGCGTAGCGGAAAGGTGTTCAAACCTGCTTGAGATAATGTAATACGATAATGTCATTTTCAAGAATAAAACAACATCCGTATGGGAGTGTAAAGAAAGAAAAAAATGAAAAAGCTCGTCTATGAATCTATGCGGACACACGATCAGGAGCTGCTGTCAGCCACAGCTCACACACAGACACTCATACTCACAGACATTTACTCACAGATTGGTCTCAAACTCCAGTCCTCGAGGGCTGGTATCCAGCATGTTTTCCAAGTTTCTCCCCAAACACACCCGATTCAAGTGGTTAGCTCAGCAGCAAGCTTGTCAGGAGCTTGAAAATGATCCTAATTATTTGAAGGAGGTGTGTTTGAGAGAGAAGCATTGAAACCATTAAGCATATCACGACCTCTCACCTTCTCTTGAAGCAACATAACAAACAAACAGACCTGCAAATACACAGTATTTTATGTATGATTAAACTGGCAATATATGTGTACAGTAGAACTCCTCTGCAACAAAATCATAATTGCAGCCAGAAAATTGTCACAACAGGGGACTTTTCACGACTGCAAATCTATTTCTCGGATGTAAACATTAAAAATGTGTTGAACAATCTACAATCTGACTGGTTAAAAACACCATCCAGCCATTTATTGAGGAATCAAATGAAACAAAAACAATATTTTTATTCAAAAACAGAGTTTTCTTTGAAACTGTAGAAAAGAGCACAAAAAGTAAATTGTACCATCAGAATTTAGGCAGAAGATGTTGTTCTGATCACTGTTTTCCAATGTAAAAGTGGCTGTTTGGGGCAGCTCGGTGGAAGAGAGGTTCAGAGTCCCGAGTTCAATTCCCGCTTATTTAGGCCTACCTGTGTGGAGTTTGCATGATCTCCCCATACCTGCGTTGTTTTTTTTTTTGGGTACTCCAGCTTCTTCCCACATTCCAAAAAGCATACATGGTATGTGTATTAGACACTCAAAATTGTGATTGGGTGCGTGATTGGTTGTTCGTTCCTGTGTGCCCTGCGATTGGCTGGCAACCAGTTCAGGGTTTCCACAGTAGATGGCTGGGATAGGCAAAAGCAAGATAGCGACTCTAGTGAGTGAGCAGCTATAGAAGATGGATGGATTGAAGCGGATGTTTGGAAAAGTCTTATTTTGATAAATATAATCAGTATGCTTTCTTGGAAGATGACAGAAATCTGAGGATATTTAATTTTGAGAGTATGAAATTTAATCCATTATTAAAAATATGATCTCATTCACTGCCATTGATGACAATGCATGCATTTTAACTGGGCTGTAAGGGAATTTCATTGCATGACTAGTCAAATAGATCTTGTCATAAATCATGCATGTCATAAGGTGTGTATGTGACAATTTGCCTGTCACAAGGCCTGCATGTCTTTCGTGTGCATGTCTTTTAAGCCTTAAACATGTCTTGAAGCCTTATTATAAAGCTTGGCTCTTTCTGTGAAATATTTTTCAGATTGACACATACTCTCATGGGATTCAGTCCTGTTTTACCCCTGTTGGACTCCAAGCCTGCCTGTCTCCTGCAGCATGTATACATATGCGCTCCGATCCGGCCTTGTTTTTATCAAATAATAGGCAGAATCGACTGCTACCTGCCTCATGTGCTCCACGTGAGAGATCTATGACAACTATAATATAAATAGTAGTCACTGACGTCACGGGATGATGCGGTCTTGTTAGTCTGCGCCAACGTATTGGGCTAGCATGCAGAGGCTAAGTGTGTTATATGCTAACATGGGCTAGTCAGCCTTTTCCATACATTTTGAATTTCTTTTCTTTTATGCTGCTTTGAGTGGAAAACGGGCCTTAAGGAAGGTCACAAAAAGGTCAGAACAGACTTGTGTACTTTGTTGCTTGAAATCTTTGATTTATCCTTGCAATCCATGTTTGCGTTGGGTCACTCAATTCTTTTATTGACATTTGCAGTGCCTAACAAGAGCTACTCCAAAGAAGCTTCTTTTCACATCTTTGTTCGCTCTATTGCTGCACCTGTGAAAGGCGCAAGTGTGTACCACAGTGAAGCGCTTAGTGAAAAGAATGAATGAATGAAAGTAACACTATAGAGACACACACTCTCCTCAGCCACAACATTTGCTGACTGGCCTGCAAATATTTGTTAGACCCAGAAAATGGTTGATTGGTGTGGTTTCGTGACATCATGTGAATACGATATATATAGTTGCGGACAATGGCTGTGAATGAGTTAAATTGATAATTGATTAGTTGTCAATTATTATTTAAATGACAGAAAAAACAAAAAACTGTTTAATAACTGTTAGTTGCAGATTTTCACCCATGTGAGTAACCCCCCCACCCAACCCCCAAACAACGAATGTCGGTGAAGTATACCTCCCCACGGCCCCCAAAAGAATAGGGGTTCAACTATTCTGTAGGAGGAGTTGTCATCAAGTTACTAAATTCCTACAAAATACTTGTGAGATCGTGTATACCATCCACCATCTGTTCCGGTGTTTTGCATGCTTTGATTCTACAGAATCCATCCTCTAACATTTCCTCCTCAAAGCTTTTGTTCAAATTTGCTGCGGGCAGCCACATTCCAACAGCTCCTCCATCAAAGTGGGCGATGGTTTGAAGTAAATTAATATCACATGAGGAGGCCCCAGAACTGAGCTTGAACCTCCGTACCTCCGTGGATGTGATCTCACCATACAGCATCGCTTTCATATAAAGACTTTCATTCTTAACTCAAAAATCATTATTAGTTGGACTGAGTAGTACTTTCAAAGACGGGCTGCACACCTTGACCCTGGTGCCGCGCTCGCACAAATACTGTTTGTCACTGCAGACAGGTGGTCAATGTTGGCGCTGATTGCATTTCTGCTGATGAGCTTGAGCTGTGTCAGTGCAGAGGTGAAGAAATATGATCTGTTTGGTGCAAACTAGAAAAAGGGATAAGGTGATAATTGCTGCTTCTTACCTGCCTCAGTGTTGTCAGGCGTAAATAAGCTGAAGGACGTCCTTTCAGCTCAGTAAAATGGAAGAGAGGAAATCTGCTATTCTTCAACATAAGTGCGCTGTCAGATGTTTTTGAAATTTGAAGAAATGACACAAACTCTTACTAAATTTATGAAATACAAGACACACAAGGATGTAGAGGAATATGTTTGTTCCCTCTGGGCAACATCAAAAGGTATGTGAAAGTGTGCTGGAGATTAAAAACGTTAATTTTGGTAGCTAGAGGGAGTGTGGGGATGTTGAGAAGGGTGCTTGTCAAAAAAGTAAAGAGAAACGCTGCTGTATATTAACAACAATTTTACCTAGATGTGCAAGACTTAACAACTAATAGATTACCAAATTGATGAGTAAATATTTTCTGTTGGGTGGCTCGGTGGAGCAGTGGTTACTGCCTCACAGTTCAGGTACTCTGGTTCAAATCCACCTTCCTGTGTGGAGTTTTCATGTCCTCCTTCTCTCCGGGCACTCTGGCTTCCTCCCCCACTCTAAAACCATGCATGGCAGGTGTGTCAGGGGGTCCCCCACCTACTGCCCGAAGTTTCCTGGGATAGGCACCAGCAAGCCAGCGACCCTTGTGAGGATAAACGGCTCTAGAAAATCAAAGGATGGATATTTTCTGTAAAAGTACTTTTATATAAAAGGGTGGAAATTTTCTTTGATTTATTGACATCATCATCAACAGATGAATTATTTGCTGCCCTAACGTTACCATAAATACTGCCCTAAGTTTTTTTGTTCAAGAGCGGCTGTGTTGGTCATCTTGCTCACACAACACACTAGTCAGAAAGCAAACATTTAATTTTATCGACCCTCATTGTGTGTGGTCTCCCCTTTTGATAATAGATATTACTGCTTTTCATCTAAAAATATTCTTATGTATTAAAAAAAAAATCCTCCTTTACACATAAAGCTCTTAATCGTCAAAGTAGGAATGAATATCTCTGCCAGGTGTCCAATTCAAGAAATCTTATTAGAAAAGACAGCTACAGTACATCTATCAATATATGTAAATATGCACATCAGCCATTTATTCAGTCTATTGCCGGCTATGTCACTAAATAGCGTCAAACCAGTAATTAACAATTACACTCAGGTTCGCACATTTATTCTGGCTAATTAGACGTTTAATCAGGTTGAAGCCGGGCTGGGCAGAGTAAGATGTCAGAAAAGCGGCGTTCACAAATTGGAATGCTAATGAGAGCTACCACCGTTACGACAACATCAAAAAGAAAAGTAAAGCGAGTAGCCAATCAAGGTCTGTGTATGTACATGCCAGTAGTAGTCGTGAAACATGGCAGGGAAGCGGTGAATTATAATAAACGTTGCAATGTCAGAAGGTGGCAGCTATCATGGCTAGCAAGAGTACAGCAAAATTACTGGAATTTTTCAAGAAAGTCATCAAACGTTGGATAAATACTCTTTTAAGTCAGTGTAGAAAGTGGATGGAGGCAAGAATGGATGATCTTTGTAATTTAAAAAAAAATGAGGTTTTGGCTATTGTTTGACCCTATAGGACAAGAAGTGAAGATTGAAAAGTTTTTGAGATTTTAAGAACAGGTCTGTCATTACAAAGTTATTAGGTATACAGCATTGTATACAGCAGCGCGCTTAGCATCTTTGTGTATTTCCACAACCGTGACGTAACAAAAGTTATTTGATTATAGATGTCACATCTGTTTCACACTTTGTTAGCACCCTCTGTTGGTGAAGGTTTGAGACTTTCTGTCAGCGCTTGCTAACATCACTTCCGGTAGCCCTAGCGGTGGCTAGAGTAACTGTAGTTTCGGTTTTTAGTCAATCTATCAGACATGTATTTCAAAAAATACAAATACTGACGTTTTTGCCTTGACCTTTAAGGTTCCACGGCTGTTAGAAATTCCTTTCAATTGGCATCGAGTGATTTTTGTCTTCAAACATCAGTGTTCCAGTAACCGGATTCACACTCCTCATTAGTTGGTGTTGGACACAATGGGGCATCCAAAGATAGTTGGGATGAAAACGGAGCTGTTTCTTCTCTTAGTGGACTGATCATCAAGAATTCTGTTTAGCTCCAGTCCTCATTTGGGCAAAAATGACTCAGATAAGCAACGACTAGGAGGAGAACTTTGTGAAATGTCACTGAATGACAATGGGGGCTTTGAAATTGCAGGCGGTCATGTGAAGGAACATTTATTCCTGCATGTTGCAATGTTGAGGCTGATGCCTCAGTCACCGTCATTGGCTGTGAAAAGGGCAGACGAGCATGCCGCCGTGACCGACAGGTCATTCCGCCGTTCACCCCTGTGTAAACAATGATAAAGACGGGCAGCAGATTGGACACAGCTGGACGTTCTTCGGGGCTGTGTCACCTGGCGTGGAAAAAGGCCTCCTGCCGGGGACTATTACAAAGCCGGTGAGAGAATTGACGATTCACACGATTCAAGGTGATGCTTGCAGGGAACTCAACGAGCTGCTAATGTCATACCGTATGTCAATGGGAAACTCTCATGCCGTCATTTTTTAGTGGTTAACTTCTACAATCTTCGACCTTATATATTCAAAACCTTTTACTTCCGCAATGAGATCCCCAGAGCTCATAGGTCATCTAGTGAAGCTTTGTTGTTTCCAGAACGAGAAACAAAAGTCGAGCAGCGTTCTGTTTCTGCTCTCATCTGTGGAATAAACACCCTGAACAGACTGCTTGCCGTCAATACTTTTAGATCTGTCCCAAAATTATTTCATTAAAAAATAATGTTTTCACGAGCTTGTGTTTTGTTATTTTCATTTATCCACGCTAGGATTGTATGTCGATTTTTCTTCTTGCATTCAATCTTGTTTTGAACCATTATTCCTTTGCCGCCGTAATGCACAGTGGATTTGTTTCGTGTATAAAATGGTGCTATACAAGTAATTGTGCCTAACTGTAGCTATAGTAATTATCTAACCACGTAAATGAGTATTATTGATTCTGAGGCAAATAGGTATATTTTCTGTTTAACCCAGGTTATTACATACAAATATACCTCATTTACTTGAAACAATATGGATCTTCAACAGCTTTTGCTACATTAATAGCAACCCAGAGGAACCATAAAAAATGTTTTACAGAGGTGAGACCTGAATCCACAATTCATAAATTCTCAAATGTTGACCGACAGGCCACACAATTTTTGAGGAGCTACTTACTGAGTGTATATACGTTTGCAATTATGGTAAAAAAAAAAAAAAAAAAATAGTGGCTGTCCCTTAAAAAGTGGCTTAAAAAGTGCAGTGGCTCTATTCCTGCATTCAATCTAAATGTAAAATGTATTTTTGAAAGAGTCTAGTCACTCAATCCCAGCTATCTATATATATGGCATGTTTTTAGAGGGTAATGGACGATCGTAAAATAGCTGGGACTGAGAATTTAGTCATCTCCTTTTCCTGTCAGGCAAAATACAGGTAGGCAATGTGATACCTCAGTTCTTATACTACATAGACTGCTATGTAAATTAAAGTGTTGATTCCATTTTGAACTCCTCTGCTAACCAAAACAGCAGCACTTAATGATACATGGAAAAAAAGTGATGAATGAGGCTTTTGAAGTTTTGTAAAAAATGGGAGTAAATACATATATGATAACCCGCAAATGGGTAAATACCCCACCCAGCCCACTTTTTGTATAAATATGGTAGTAATAGATAATCTTGCATGGACAACAGTTTTCATAGTCATTTTCCCTTTCCTGTTTTCTGTCTTAGCAATAGACCACCATGATTGCTGCTGACCTCACTTAACTGCAACCTAATTGGCAGCCGCCGGAATGAAAATGCAGAGAGGCGCAGTGAATTAGGGAGTGAAATTCAACCCTGTCCGACCTAATCAATCCACCGCCATTTGGAGCTGACAGACAAGAGACGGGAAAAAGCGGGCAGGCTGGGTGTGGAGGTAGGACTATCAATAGTGCTTTACAATTCTCCTCATGGATCAAGTTGTCACTTTCAACAGGAGGTGGCATTCAGCCAACTTTTATTATGTAACACAATACAACAAACAACGTCGCTGGGTGTCAACACCCTAAGACCTGGGGCCAATCTCGTAATGTTCACGCTCAGGGTAATATGGAAAAAAAATAGTCTTGATTTGCACATTTGCCTTCTCCAACCCCCACAGCACGCTGCTTGGAGATGCTAACTGATGTGAACTGCAAAAAGTGAAATAAGAATGAGGCGCACATCTTTTTTCAAATTTTAATTCAAAGTACTTCCCTCCCAGGTGTAATTTTTTTTTTATACTTGGTAAGAAAATGAAGTGCACGTTTCGTTTTGTGTCATCTTCCAGCCTTTGGCTTGAGTAGCTGACTTGTTGAGCAAGAGTGAGTGAAAGCAACACAATCACTTTGAGGGCACACGGTGATCCCGGGGAGGATAAATCACAGTGGCGTGCACTGATGTTCTTTTGTTTCGTAGTCGGGGGAGGATTATGGCATCATCTTTAATGCACGAGCAAAGCTGTAGTAAGAACACAGATGTACTGTGCATGACGGGCATGTACGCAGGGGATTGGCTTGATGAATGCATGTTTGCTGTGTTGTGCCTTTTCGTTAGATATATGGAAGGAAAGGAAATTACTTTTTTTTTTTTAAACACGTGAAGTATTTGAACCATTTTGTCATTATTTTCTCTAACAGTATTTTAGCAAAGGGATGACACACTCCTGGCAATGTGATAAGTAGGTGGTTGTACCATGTTGAACTTTTGATATGTTGTAACCATTTTGGTGAAATTTCAGCTCCCTCCTGTCTCCTTTCAATTCTTTCATTTTAATGTGAAATCACTTTGTAAAGATCAAAGGATTAGAAAAAGCGCCGCACAAGAGTAGCACTACCGAAGTCGAATGCTGTGAAAGGTAAGAAATTTGGTCAACTGTAATAGATATATATCCCGTAAATTTCAGACTATACCCTGTACTTTTTTCTCACGCTTCGAACCATGCGGTTTATAGCCCAATATGACTTATCTGCAGTTTTTTTTTCCTAGCCACCAGAGGGCAATCTCCCAATAAACAAATGGAGACAGAAGAAGACGCTATAAAAATATTGATTTTGAACTGTTTTTACTCACCACCAGGGGACACTCTACTAGTAAACGCAAGCAGGCATATTACTGATGTGTTAGTGCAGTATTCTAACAATATGTTGGTATTATGTTGAAACAATGTTAGTGTTAGCCTTGTTTCTAAATTGCAGGTATGCATGGTCTGTGTTGTAGGCATACTGCTGTAACGAAGCAGTTTGGAAAAAAAAACTGTTTTAAATAAAAACAAAAATGGAAAATACTTTTAAATACCATTTTTCTGCATAAATATCTGAGATTACAACCTATGGCTTGTTAAACATCAAGTTTTGCAAAGTTTGATATGTTCCACTCTAAATTATACCCCCAACTTTGGGTACTTTTTGACTTTCCACACTTTATTGGCATAACGATGTTGGATAAGTTTCAATTCAAAGCGTCTCATTCCTACACTGAAATGAAATGCATGATGTGTGCACGTCTATGATCAAATAGGCAGCATGAAGATGAGAGAACTTGTAAGCTCTAATGTGTTGTCACCGCTGTTCCAACTCTGCATCTTATTAATTTCCCCTGTGCCCTCACGACGACAAACACTCTTCTTTAAGTTCCCATCAACTTGAATCCATGTTTTTTTCTTTTAACATTCTATTCCTTTAACCCATCTTACCTATGTTATTTGATTGTCGAATGATCTGATTTCTATTCCTGCTGGGAAATTTTCATTAGCAATTTACATTTGATGACCTCGCAAATTGGCTCCTTTTTCCTAATTTCTCTTTCATATTGCTGCGATGTCCTTGCTGGGTTTTATTAGCGGCAAAATGCGGGCCACTCTGTCTTCCACAATAGCCACCGCTCCCTCATCAATAAGGCAATCATTCAGCTGCCAACCAAGCAGATGCTGATATACGTACTAATCACGTCCGTCCCATTGCAAATCACTAATGTATTCATCACATTTATTATACCCAGACAGATCACAGAATGTGCTCAATTATCACCTAACATTTTATTGAATGATTAATAAGGGTTAACAGGAGGTAGGTTTTCTCATTTTGGCTCCTTGAAAGAAAAACCTACTTTGAAAAAGAGCTTTTGTTCAGAGTCCACTCAGTTTGCAGTTTATCAGTGTGAGTTTCAGTCCAGTAAGGTGTGATGAAGGCATAAAATAATGATTGTCCTTATTTGACGACCATGATGAGTCACAAAGTTGATTCATAAATGCACACAAAGGAATGGATAAAACAATATTTCAAGGTTACTGCGTGTTGACTTTGGCCCACGCAGTAGCTCAAGTAAAAAATGAAAGAAGGGTTAGTAGGGAAAGGCAAGACAATATGAATGCATATTTTTATTGAAATGAATAAAATTACTTTTTTATTAATTATTGAATGTTTTGTTTTGTTATTCACTAATCATTTTATTTCAAATAACACACCGGAGCGTGTGTATTTAATGTCTTTTGTGTCACAAACGGGGAAACTCTTAATCAGGCTCTAACTATAATCTCACATTAAAACCCTGGAGTGACAAGACATTTTGTAATTTATTCAATGTTTTATTACCATCATTATATTTAATTATGAGGACGTATCATTATGATACCATTATCCTTCATTAGATGAAATTAGACAAGTTCCATTATTGTCGTGATTTATTTTTGCTGATTTTCTGGAAGAAATCACAGTTCACCACCATCTAATAATGAGATGTTTGCCATCCATTTTGAACACCTATTGTGAAATAAACAGAATGACTGTATTCAAAGTAAGGGTTCAATGGAAAATTCATTTCAAAATTCTGTATTTAATGATCAATTGTCACTTACTGTTACTGTGCACCTAAACCTAGGTTCTGCAATTTGTGGCCCCAGAGCCGCATGCGGTTCTTTCATCCTTATGTTGCGGGTCTATGTGGTTTGGAAAAATAAATAATGCTTGGTTCAGATCGCCTATGTGGACAGTGTAACAAGCAACACATTTTGTGATTGCGTGATAGGATGATATCTATAGGACGTGTTTGGTGCGACAGGACACAAAACTGGAGCACTTGAAGAATTCTTAACACAGAATATATCCCATCTTAATGCCCCTGTTTGTGAACATGGATGGATTCAGACATTGGTTCGGTCTGCTTGGTTCTTTTAATGGAAATAATGTGGTACAACCTTGGTTAACAAAAACTGCTGTAAGCAGCTCTCTGGCTGCTAACACCCAACTGATTCCGCCGCTCCCAAACCGCCCCATTATCATAAGAATAAAAAATAAATAACACATCTTCATTTCAGGTGTAATGAAGCGTTTGTGGCTCCCAATGTTGTCTTATCCGTGGAAACTGGTTCAAAATGGCTCTTTAAATATTAAAGGTTGTCGACTCCTGACCTACAGTATGCCTTTTAAAGGGAAAGTCAATCTGAAAAAAAATCTTCAAAATAATATAATCTACGCCAATTCACTACTGTAAAGATTGTGTTTGTGGAATATGAATCAAGCAGGAAAATCCACATGTTCGGGGAGGGTTTTTGTCACTTCCTATTGACTGAAAACAACGTCATGTTTATTTTAACATGCTTTTGATAGACATTTCAGGATGAACCTAAAATACACAATGGCAGCTTGACTTTTCATGGCACGATACTTGTTCTGTGTTTCACAAAGCTACTTCTTGCACAACGGGCTGTTTTCAAATAAGTCACTGAAAACCTATTTCTAACATTTTGCGAGAGATTATGTACAACTATTTGGAAATGTTTGCCTTCCTAAGTTACTAATGAACCTGTTTAACTCAGCGAGATCCCATCAAAACACACGTCGTGACCGACCTTGACTTCAAAAGCACATCTCATGATGATACCACGGTGTGTGCTTGAAGACAACCTGCTGGCAACCATGGAGGCAGAGCAAAATGAATAATGATCTTTTTAGACGCTCCGATGCCGGCACTGATGAGACGAGGAGGCGCCTCGGTGGAGAATAGGTTAGGACGGCCTTCTGCAAGCTCAGCAGGGTGCGGAAATGAAGTATTGTCATTAACGGCGCCGCCGTCTTTCGGAAAGGCCGTCCCGCAGGAGTAGCCGGCGGCCTGAGTGGCGTTGCCGCCATTGATCAGTACGGCTCCTCGGTTGCAACAAACTGATTTAAGCGTTGACAAGCGAGTGCTCGCGTCACATATCCATTACTGGGAAAGTGAAAGTGACAACCAATCCTGCAAAGTGACTGATCTCATGCAATCAATTAGCAGGCACTCAAGCCTGTGCTGCACAGCTGCGTAGTTAACAGAATTGAAATGAAGGAGTAGTTAAAAAGTTACAGGCAACTCAAAACTTACTGGCTTTCCAAGGCAATAATGACTGCACGATGACTGGAGGACATCTCGACCTTGAGTGGCAGTCAATTACTGTATATATGCATCTCCTGTTGAAAATAATGATGAAAAAAGGAAAAACAAACACACGAATTTTGAATGTCATGAAAGCAAATAGCAGCTTCCATTTAGATCTATGACTATCATCTTGTAAGCCTCTCGTTCAGAGATACACCGATATCTTGTTTTAGATCATTAGAAGTCAAGGAGGCCGATAGCCAATATCTGGAGCCGAGATTAAATTTCATCCGTCGAATATATCAACTGCTTATCCTCACGAGGGTCACGCGTGTGCTGGAGCTGTCTTTGGGCACACCCTGAACTGATTGCCAACCAGTCGCAGGGACAAACATGGACAAACAACCATTCACACTCACAAACGCACCGAAGTTCAATTTTTCCACCCATTACAGTATCTGTAGCTGCTTCTCCTCGCTAGGGTCGCTGAATTGCTGGTGCCTATCCGAGCAGTTTTCAGGCAGTAGGCTGGAGACATCCTGGACAGGTTGCCAGCCAATGGCAGAACACACAGTGAGGAACAAACATCAACACATCCAATCACATCTCAGGACAATTTTGAGTGTTCTATCATGCATGTTTTTGGAATGTGGGAGGACGCCAGTCAATTCAAGCCCACTTTGGCTTGGGGAGAACGTACAAACTCCTTGCAGGAGGCCGGAGTGAGCTGGATTTGAACTCGGGACTCTGAAATGTGAGCCGGACACACCAACCACTCTTCCACTAAGGCGCCCCACCTGAGGGCAAATTAAAGTGTTCAATATACCTACCATGCATGTTTTTTGGGAATGTGGGAGGAAACCAGAGCACCCGCAGAAAACCCACGCAGTACATGCAAGCGCTACATCTACGATCATCGTGTTGAATCAAAATAAAATATTTGCAAATGACCATGACACATGACCGACATCTCCGGTACACACTTATCTCATCTCACTCTCAGGCCGACTGGACACTTTACTGCATCACTGTGTAAAAGGGAATACTATTGTGGCTGTATTGGGTTCTGTGTAAAAGCTCCAGTTGGAAAGATGCAGTATGTATTTTTATGGCTCTGACTATTTTGTTCAGAGTAAAAAAAAGGCTAGTGAGAGAGCGTGAGAGAGGCTTACAGAGTAGTACCCAAGTTATTGTTGCTAAGGTAGTGCAAGTACACTTTGAGTATTAGCTCTTGTGTGCAGTGGGTGGGGGTTGGCTGTTTTTGGCCACTTCTGCTAAAGGGGGTCACGCTTGACTGATTGCATGCAGCAAAGTCCAATTCCCAATGATTCCCAAGGGCAGTTATAGTTTATATTGGGGTGTAATCTCTGGCAAACTGTAAACAAGCATTTTTTGTGTGCTTTTTAAATTAGATTTGTGATTACTGGAAAGGATCCAGATGCCGGCTGCGAGGCTTTATTGCCACTCGCTTGAACCACCGAGAAGAAACAAACTGTCGAGCAAATTAATTTGTGGCAAAATAGAAGAAGGAAAAATAAACAGGCAAACCTGTCTATGGATTGGAGTACTTGTTAGCCATGCACACCCCCCGGAAGAGAGAGCGCCCACCATTTTGGCATCACATCTGCAAAGCAACGCAAAGAAGGATTTAGGCTGCGGAGGTATTTTCAGATTAAAAACTGTAGAACACAAATCAAGATTTGCACAGTAATGAAAACAGGATTATGGATTTTGGGAGAAAGCTTTTAGCATAAAATGAGCACTGGAGTCTGTATTTAGTGAAACAATACTCGATCCAAAAAGTTCCCCAAGATGACTCCGGTTTGTGAGTGACATCCGACTTTCCTCAGGAAGATTGTCAGGTTAGATTCTCACACTGAAGCTGGGAAATTCGCAATGCTTTGAGGTGCTGCTTAACGTATGCTTGACAACGTGCTGCTCAGACTATTTAAAGCACTTTTTAAAAAATGAGAAATAAATTGCAGATACCCTCCGTGACATATGTACTGTATCTATAAATCTACAGGGTGATTGAAAAATAACTCAGTTTTAATATAATTTATTCATGTTGCCATGTTTTTCTCAGTTTCTTTTTGCGTGTGTTCCATGACGTGATGGGAATTAGCTCTGTTTATTATTATTATTTAAGGATGGAGGAGGGCAATTAAAAGAAGTCATGTTGGCACTAAGACAATTAAAAATTATCATGCAAATGTCATCGCTATAGGATCTGTGGCAAATCTTCAAAGAAACAGAGCATGTTCAAGTAGGGCAGTGCTCCTCAATGCTTTTTTGCACATCTCCCTCCCAAAAGGAAATTCACGGCCCCCCACTCACTTCGGTGACTATAAATTCGATCATTAGCTAAGAAAATTGTCTTAGTATACCTAAAATTGTTTTTAACAATAACAAAAAGAAATAAAAGCTATTAAAATCAACTTTCAGCAAATGTTAACATTTTACAAGTTTATATGGTTACATCCTACTCTGAATCTGAAAAATAATAGCTTCAAGTGCAATAAAGTGCCTGAAATAAAAATATGTTAATCCTTTTTCAAACTAGAAACATTTTTGACCTGTCTGATGTAGATTTTTTTTTTTATTAATGATTAAGTAACAATAAATGTGAAATAATCTGGAACATTAACAGCAATACTTTGAATAGAAGAAGAAAAAGGTGTAAAACATTATGCCGTTTTTTTTTTTTCTAAATCAGTATAATCATTCGGTTTCTTAAAAACTGCGATTGAAAAAGTTTAAAACTCCCGCACAGTCTTTGACAATGAAAGTGCTACTGCACCACCTAGTGCCACAAATGTGCAATTACACTCCAGAGTGCAAAAGCAAAGCCCGTTTACCTACACCCCTCCCTCATCGCATCACTATTTGGGAGGGACTGGATTAAGTCAATGGTTTTTCAACTTTTCCCATCATTATTTTACTATTTTTAGCCCGAGTAGCTCTCAGGGTAGGTTAGTAAGTTGCTAAGTGTGACTTGTGGTGAAATTGCTGAAAAGAAACCTCTACAAATAATGACTGGAGGCAAATCCAATGTAACCTTCCTTCGATTTGATTCCCTCTTTATCTTCCCCACTGGCCTCCTCCTCCTTCTTGCAGCATCACGAAGCCCTGCTGGGGCCGCAAACACTCATGAAGATTTGGGGGGCTTTGAGCCAGGCAAGCCGGGGTAATTATCTTGAGCTTGCTGGGCATTTAATGAGCTTCAGCATGATTTATGTTGCCGTATGCACGGAAAATAGAATCGCGGGGCCAGCATATTGGCCTGGTAAGTGATTAATTCCACACTGCAATTTTTGCCTGGATACGTTTCAATATCATATTGACAATGCCATGATTACACTGTGAATTATATTGTTTGGTCGACACGAGGGCTTCAAGGTGAAAAGTTTGCCGTCAACGTCTTTAGGTCATGTATCAACATGGCCCGACCATTTATCAAGGAGCCCATTTTACTTGCTGTTCTAATTGGACATTTATACCTCACAACATTGCATTCGTCTTAGACAATTTTTATTTCACTGAGCCAGTCCGGCTTTTAGTAGTAAAGAATACCATGCTGCCTCAAGGTCTATTTTCCAGTCGCATTACCTCCTGCTATCCGCCTCTCTTGGGTGAAAGCAGGTCTGCTAGCTGCATTCTGGCTGTTGATGAAGCTTGTGTCCCCAGGGGAATGATGGATTATCTGGGGTCCGGTCTGCTCTTTTTCCTTTCTCAATTCATACACCAACAAGTCTATCTACAGATCAGTTAATAACATGGCATCTCTCTCCCCTGCCAGATCTTTTGCTCTATTTCAATTAGATTCACCCACTTTGACCCTCAGATTTGGAGGGGGGGGGGGGGGGGGACTTTACTTGGCTAATCCAAGCAGATATCACAGCAGCCTCAAACGGAAGCCAAATGGGTCATTATGTTCACTTTTTTGTGTATACTAAACACATAACAACGGGATAACTACGTACTCGAAAGAGCCTTGCTTTGTTAAGTGCAAATTCACAATCTCATCTCGAAAACAGCAGTAACTACAGCTTTTGCTTGTATCTAGGGCTCCCCCTGCCATTAAAAGGTAATTTACTTGCAAACATTGTAGTCAATATGTTTGGACTCCAAATATCTAACCTTTTGTATGTTTCTACAGAGTACTGTAAATTGGGCTCAGATAATGTCTGTCCTGTGATGAAACATGATTCATTACACTAAGTTTTTCTTGTGCGCTCGGTTCCCATTTAAATGATATTTTATTAATTACATGCTTGTGATCCTGAGGTGGTTCGATGTACGTATAGTATATTGTACAGGTGACAGCAGCTGTTAGAGAATTTTGTATACTGTACTGCACTCTGTTCATCTGCAATTTACTTCTACATTCTATCCATTCTGGACAACTTGTTGGTGTTTATGACATTCTGGAGAATATTGCCACAGCAGCACGACTTTTAAAAATAAACATGTTCTGATTATTACTGTTAGAACAGCATTGCTCTCTCAGAGCTTTAGCGCCAATAACATCAGCAACCAACCGAAACATGCTAAATAAGCTGATAAGAAGAGCAACCCCAAATCGAACACAATGATGTCGGACCATGAGTCTAAAAGCCGATATTAACGCTACAGAAAACACTTTTAACCAACATATTATCAAGAGAAGTTAACCACCATAAGCAAAAAAAAAAAAAAAAAAAAAAAAAGTTCATGTAATTGAGGTATAGCTGTCGGTCAGAAATGACTAAAAAAATCAATCTTCTACTACAATTCTTCTACTAAAATCTAAAATAGCTGGCACTAAACCGCACATTCATTCGAAACCTTTTCCCAACTTTTATTTGATTAATCACACCATCAAATGAAAATATAAAAATGTCACAAAAAGTATTATTTTTCAAATCAAGATTCAAGAGTTTTATTGTCATATGCATGGTAAGGTAACACTACAATCAAATGCTTATTCTGTTCATTTCCCTGAGCAGACTACATTCCATAATCGAGCAAATAATAAAGTAGGCAATAAAAAAGGGAAAAAAAAGAAGTCTTGTCCCAATTTATTCACAAATTTACATATAAAATGTGCAAGTGGCATTTACTGATCTAACAGCTAGTGGTTACAAGGGTAATCACTGTATTTAAAAGATTTTTAACCGGCTTTTTAACAATAGTTGATTTTTTTATTACCATGAAAAAAGCCCAACCAACTTCGAATAGTAAGAGCTGGTCATAGCAAGTGTAATTATAGCTAGTAATAACAAGTGGTGGTATACGCTTGCGCTCTAAATTCTTTCGCTAATGCAAAACATATTATCACCCTGGTACAGATCAACAGCTGTAAACAAGTAGATACACTATCCCAACTTTTGTTCGCACCATTCAGAGATGACAACAAGTGATGATCTTTTTCTCCATTGTTGTAGAATCTCTACATATGAAAGACCTATACAGGACGCTGTGTGTGACAGAGTATGTACCTAAATCTGATAGACTACTGAGAGGTGATGTGTGATAAAAGTTTGCTCATTTGGACGAATGGGAAATGTGCAAAGTTTCAGTGCGAGGACCTGAAAACATTACTTGTTAACCACTGTTTATGTTCTGGAGAAAGAGTCAAAAAATGTTTTCCAAAATCGGAGGAGTAAAGAAGAAGACGAACCCGATCATGGTCATTGGAACAGTCTTCCCGGATTGCATGATGGGAAACATCGGACGAGTGGAAGTAATCCTCACTAGACCATACTAGACTAACAACACTAGACTAGATTTAGTAGATTGTTCGATGGGATTCATGCTTGATGGTGGTCTGAAGTCAAAATTGAGTTTGTCTTTTGCAGCAGAGTTTTGTACAATTTTTATCTATATACAGTGTTAGTGTTCTACACTGGTGGTTGCAATGTTGTAATAATTGGCAAATTTTCTTGGACTGGCGATCTACTTGGGTTTCCATTTTATGGCGTTCACAACCATGCAGACTAATCTGCCGGCCGTGTGTTCCTAGTACGGAGCTTTAATCGTGTCCAAACAATGCTGCATTGATCCCACCCGCTGCACATGCCAAGCGGACAAACACAATCACATGCATAAGCTGGCACACCACCGGAGGGCATATCGTTTTATATGGCGCTGGTGCACATGCAGATCAGCTGCTCTCACTGTCACCCGTCTTTCCATTACGCCGGTCTGACATGTTTCTCTTTGACTTTGACTTCACATTGACTCACTGAGAAGACGGCATGAGTGAGTGACATTAGGAAATGACACAGAAACGTCCGCTCACTCAAGGGTAAGCTGTCTTCAGAGTCTTTTTCCCCCCTCCGCCATAGGGGACTGTAAGGTGAACGTTGTTGACAGGCACACAAAGGCAAAATGTCTGACACTAACTGGAAAGGTGACAGGAAGCAAATAGTTCCGGCTGACACTGTCCACTGCGGCGGGCACCCGCCCCACTCGATAACTAATTACAATTTCCTTAGCAACCCCCACCCGTTCCCTGCCTGCGCAACGCTTTCCTCTTTTCAAAGGAGAGCCAAAGGACAGGATGTCTATTAATTAAAAAGACTGGGAAAAGGAAAATGCAGGAGAAACAGCTCCATCTCTCACTTGCACTCTGTGTGACATTATGTGCTGATAGTTCAATAATTTTACCATATCAAATTGTCTTTATCAACGATAAATTAAAACCAATAGTCGTTGGAGAAACCCACGGAATTTGGATGCCGCTGCCATATTGCGCAATATACTGTAATACTTCCAAATAACAACGAATCAGTTTGTACGCATCTGTTGAGTCACATCACATTATTGTATTGTCGTCATTTAAGGGATGGTGTGTAAATAGTGAATCTCTTATTTTCGATTAAAATGTTAACCTGCTGAAAAAGGGACGTCAAGAACTATGGAGGTTATTTTGGTAGAAATCCCAAAATAGACATCTCAGTCAAAAATGTGTATTTTCGTCAATAACTCAAATCTCCATGACATAAGCCTGGGTTTGTGAAATGCATCACCATAATAAAACCTGTCTGAATAATTTAAAACAGCATTGTGATATATTATGATATAATTGATAGATTATGATATAATTTCAATGCTATGATGTTCCAAAAGGGAGCCAACTTCCAATTAGTATTTTTCTTTGGTCATTGAGATTCCAGGAAGTGGGGATTCAAAAAAAAAGAAAACAAATACAAAAAAAAAACACTGTCACTGCTTTACGCCCTCCGGGAAAACCTTACAGTATCTAGACAGAAGGTCACCTGAATTTTTTTCCCTTACTTTGTTTTTGCCAGCTTCACACAGCGAGTCTACCCTCTGGATCTCCTTGTCAATGATACCGAGCCACGGTAGTGTAAAATGACAGGCCCAGGTATTACCGTGCTGACAGTATGGCAGGGCCAGGTGGTACGGTCCACCGCTGTGACTTCGTTTTTCCAGCCACATTCACAATGACCGCCTGTGTGATATCTCGGGAGCTCAAAGGATGCGTCAATTCCTTCAACACAGCAAGCGCCTGTGTTTATTTTCTTTAAGCCATCATGAATCAAATGAGCAGCTCGGTTGACATTTACGGTGTTTTACAATGCTGTTTTTCCAGTGAAAATGATGGCATTTCGTGGAATATTAATTATTCAACTCAGCTAAATGTATGCCATAGCACCATGTTGCTCTTTCTCGTCTATGATTGTTGTTCCTGCTGACCTTTTAATTGATTACCTGGGTGATTGGAATTCAGCCTGGGCCATATTTATTTCATCCAAAAAGGTCACAATTTCCCATTGTTTAGAAATCTTTAGAAGACTGAAAGAAGACAGAGACTTAATTATGTATGCATTGTAGCTCCGGGCAAAATAGCTACACTACAGGCCTGATTTCCAAATGGTATGCTCTAAATTACGTGCGCTCTAGACTTTGAGAGCTGTTCATGTGCATGTTGAGCGTAATCTAATAAGATTGTAACCTTTTAAGTGACTGAATTGAAGGCATACGATCCCACATCCACAGACCTACTGACATTCTGCAATGAAAAAACTCCAAATTGTAAAACCGTACACAAATGCACATGCATGGACACCACAGCGTAGAACATTCAGCTGTGTCTTCGATTCAGATGATTAGCTCATCAGCAAGCGCTGCAGGGGATTGAACATTTTTCTAATCATTTGAAACCAGGGAAACATCGAAAACGTCCAGGATACCGACCCTTGACTGGATTTTGACACTTATGGCGTATAATATGAGGACGACAGCCCCAACTGAACAAAACTGCCCCTCACATGCATATGTGGCATTGATATTATGCATAATGCATAAAATGTACAGAAATATTAGAAATATATGGGCACTATTCTACAGATTCTCAAAAATTGTGAAATATTTTGAAATACATATAACATAACAGTAACAGAAAATTGAACGTAACATGGAATGATTGAAGAAAAACAGCGAAACAGCATGACATATCGAGTCTAGTGTTCAGATATGTTTTTTTTTTTCGGTAACGAGAAAGACATTCTTTTACCTTGCTTTGTTGAAGGCTGGAGTGACGGCCGAAACTGTCAGCATGGTAAAATAATTTTGCTCTCTTTATCGAGGGCTTGAGGGAGGATATTTTGTCTGAACAAAAGAAATCTAACACCTATTCACCCCCCAAAAAGCCATAAAAATCACAACAAATCTATCAAAACAATGCAAGCAGGCTTGTATTTGATCGACTGAAGTAGACCATAGATGAGAAACGAGCAAGAAAGATAACTCCACTTACATAATTAAAAAAATATATACTATAGGCGCTAACACAAGTGTGGCCATCCTTACTTGATGTATTAGGAGTTGTGTTACAGTAATTTGGTCAATTCCAAGTAAAATCCCATCATTTTTTGTTAGTGATATGATTTTTGTGGCGATAGCATTCCTGTGTTTATACAGACAGAAAGTTTGGTTTCACGAAAAGTCTCATGAAAGACAATGATTAGGATTCTCCTTCCGCCCCCGCCATCCAATTTCACTCTGTCTTTCCCCATTACATCACTTAGGTGGTTTATAGTTATAGTTTGTTCTGGACCAGAACCCTGTCTGAAAATAAGTGTGTTCCGCCTCCAACTCAATTCTGTCATTTGAATGGCTTGAACACGATTACACGGCCAATATTTCCACAGGACGGGCGGGCGGGAGCTAATTCAATACATAACAGAATTCAGTTTTACTGCTGCGCCACTTTTCTTGTTCTAAGACACGTTAAATTCCTCCACCTGGGGCACTTAGAGTTATTGCGACTGTATTTTCAACGCAGCTGTGCCTTCCAACAAGCTAGGATGACTCTAAAAGAATCATGAATGTCATAGACCCAGGCTGGAAACATAGAAGTTGAGTGAAGTTCCCCTGAAGCAGCATTATATAGGAGACTTTTTATCATTTTGATGGTACACTGGCTTGTAATAATGACAATAGCACACTGTGATTGCCACTGTGACCTCAGATCACCTATTTTAGTGCACTATGGGTTGCTAACTGTCATTTTGCTACCATTAGAGTCTGAAGTGTTGGGCTTCTTATGCAAATAATGATGCCCGATTTTACCGCTGTTTGTTATCACAGCTCAACAGTCTTATGCACTTTCAGTTTTTTGTGCTGTATGCTGCCTCATTTTATTCATTCATTCCCACCTGACCGTCACAGAATTTCTTGAAAATAATCTATTGCCAAGATACTTTTGTTGGTTATAAAACCCCCAAATATTCCGTGTCTACTGACAGTTGTTTCATCCTGAAGAACCATAGAATGAGGGGTAGTTTGGACAGTTTTTGTTATCTGAGAAACAAGTGCATTAGCTGGAAAATTCTCACCTGTATGTTTTATTGTCATATGCATAGTAATACCACACAATGCGTAGTAATACCACACAATGACATTCTTATTGTGTTCTCTTCCCCAAGCAGACAACAGTCCATAATTGAGCAAATGATAAAGTAGGCAATAAAATAAAAACAACGAAACAGTAATAGAGCAATAAGAATATATATTTGATATTAGTCACCAAATATTTAGGATTTGTACCATCAACTAGAATTATTACAAGACATTCTGAGATGGTCAGGTGGGAGGCATTTGAAGAAATGACACGGAATAAAGCAGAGATACAAGCAAATGAGCAACACTCCAGTATGTTAGCAAGAAAAATATCAGCATCTGGACTCATTGTATCTTAATAACAAGATAGTAATATTTGAGGATCTGATTATTAGCTACTTGTTGCTGGTGGGCTAGTGGTCTGTTTTATACTCAGCCTCACTCCATGTGCTGTGCATAGACTTGAAAAATTGAGACCCTTAAACGGAAAGTTAACTGTTTATTATGTTCACGAGTTAACGAGCTTACTCAACCACGGCAGTCGTCCAAGCTCCCCTTTTTATTTATTTATTTTTTTTTAAATACTGTAGTACACATCAGCAGCTGACTATAGACACATAAACAGTGTTACCATTAGTGGATAACCTATTTCTTTTGCTACTTTGTTAGTTTTGATGTACAGTAAATATTCAGAATTGATTGACTTTAACTTAACAGCCATCGGGAAACCATTCAAATTTTCCACATGCACAACTTGACCTGTGTATTCATCATGGTGAATGTGGTTTTCGGGCTCAATAGTAATCAATAACGTTAAAAAAAGTGCATATTTTTTCTGTTGTGAAACCCGCTGATTTCTCACCCCCTTCTCTCTTCCCTCCTTCCTTGCTTGTTTACCTGCTACCGTTTCCCTGCCTTCTCAATCATTTAACCACCCCAGGCATGGCGGCCATCTTGTCACCAGTAGATGTAAGGATGTCTAATAGTTATGGAAGCTTTTTTTTTAAAGGCTCCTGCAACCTGGTGGGAGCTTGGCAGCCTACAGGGATAAGAGCGGAAGGCCTTATCTGAGAAGGCAGACCTTCCCTCAATCAACACACCCGTAGAGACAACGACAGTGAGCCAGGCGCTCTGTGGACTGATAAAGCCCCCAGACAGACCCCGACAATGAGGGTTGTGGGGAGACACATCACAGTTTGTACGTGATCACCAACTTTACACCTGCTGCACTTTTATCCCTCCCCTGCTATAAGCCAGATTTAATTTCCCCAAAGGCCAAAGCTATTTCATTCTATGTCCATTATGGATATTGAGTTTTACACATGTGGAAATATAGCAGTATTGATCCCATTTCTGAATATCACTTTACTTGGGCACGGAGCGAATTAAAGAGCGTCAAGCAAGTTTTGATTTAGATTGCCCTAAGAGTAAAATAAATGTCAAACGCAGTGACGGCACACGTATCATATCCAATTTGCTTAGCACAAATGCTTGTACTAATTTATTGCATATACAGTACTGTTTCTGAGGGTATGGATCTTGTGTGTACTGTAGGAGTGTGAGTGTGTGTGTGCGCGTCTGTGTGTTTGTACATGCGCACACTTGTGCATGTTGTGTGCATTCGTGTGTGCCCCTGTTTTATTCTTGCTATCTTCGTGGGAACTGCTGCATTTGGTGAAATAACCATTTGGTGATCTCATTCATACCTCCATGAGAGTAGAACGCAGCGCCGACAGCGAGTCCAAGTCGCTTCTGTAAACGGACAAATATCCTCGGAAAATAAAGGCATAGGATTCACAATCTGAGCTTTATGAAAGGCGAGGAGAAAATTATTAGACAAAGCCTGCGTTATTCATGCATATTGTCTCGAAGAGGACGATTAGCTATTGCTTCTCGACTACTTTGTTCGTTAGCAAGAACTTGCGCTACATTCACATGCTGTTTTTATACTTCTCAAGTAGGATGGATGAAAATTTTCCACCCTGTATTAAATGCACCTGTTTTGTCTGCTAGCTGAGGACGTGAGCCGTAAATCTTGCACCACATCTTGGAGTCATTTCTCAGAAGAAAAAAAGGCAGATTATGGCATAATTATGACAGTACGGACTTGCGTTAATTCTTACAGACCAATAATTTGTGTGCCCTAGAAAAGAGTTTGTCACTACAGTGACAATTGGGGACCCGATCAAAAGTGAAAACCCCATGACTCATTTTGGGTCACCCCCTCATGATTCAGGAACAGCTGCATTTGAAGAAAACAAGTTGACTCCTTCAAAGTTCTATTGAAGTTCCCCGGTGTATGTGGGGGTGCTTGCAAGTGTGCCTGCTTTTGTGTGTCGGTGAATGTGTGTGTGTGTTTTCAAGGTCTTAAGGGGAAGCTCAAGTGTGTTCTCTACAAGGAAATGCAGTTTTGTGTCTGGCCATCCATGTCAGGCACGTAAATCACAGAGGGCCGCCATTCCCTCCTGTCAACCTGAATGTAAATACCACCTTTATATCCGAGCCCTAAATGTGACCATGAATAATGGAGGAAGCAGGTGGAGGCAAGTATTGAAGAGGGATCAGCGTTATATTTTCCATTCCTCTTTGATATGAAGTCACAATGCCACAGAGTCATCCAATCTGATTTACCGCAGAGCGGGAGCGGTAATCAAAAAATCAACAACAACAACAATAAAAAACATCATGAGGTTTTACTCAAGTGATGGATGAGGCCTGCAGATGCTTTATGAGGCACGTAACGTGCATCTCAAGACAAAGGGCTCCTCAGAGCGCTGCTTCATCTGGATTCTGCGCGAACAATCGACTACGAAAACGTTCGGTATTTATGTTTGTTATTTGTCGAGCGTGACCGCGTATGGCGTGTCCAGACTTGTCTTGCAAGAAATGAAGTTAGTCACACAGCTCCGAGACAACGGCAGGCAAGGTATCGCTGAACCGAACGACTGAAGCACCTCGCTCCAGCAGACCACTTAATAGCTTTGGCTGACGAACACCTTGGTAATGCATCCGTCAACTGGGCCAGAAAAAATGATGATGAGCATTCCGCTTTGCTACACAACCCATGGATTGCTCCTCACCTCGAGTGCAGGATTTACTTGCGCACTGTTACCTTGACTTACAAGTTGAATCCATCCTGTGAACGGGCTTGTAACCAAATTTACTCCCATAATATTTTTTCCTCTGACAAATGAAGTGAATTCTATTAATCCATATCCAGTCTATCCCAAGTAGATGTTAATAGCGAATGCCTGTTGCAGCTAACAGCATCTTGAGTTAGCTGATTTTGTTCTGGCAATATTTTCAATAAAAGAAACAAGCAGACTGAACCACTGCCCGAGTCCATACCTGTTCATTTGACAAACCCTTAATTGCGGTCTTTTGGTATATACATCATCAATTTATAAATCATAAACTTGGTGGAAGACGGATGGCACGCAACTTTGTGTATTTATGACAAAATGAACTCGAGCTGTGTCATGAGTAAAAGGAAAATGGATGGAAAATGAAATTTATTCTGTTTCGTTCAAGTTTTGATATTGTCTCCAAACCGTTGGTGCGTCTTATACACAGTAACGGCATTAACCCTAAAATAAGGGTGCATCCTCAACACAGGTGCGTCCTATATTTGGGGAATTACAGTAATAATTTTAAACTTTGTGCAACATTTTGTCCAAACCTTTAATCTTTACATCAAAAGCATTTCATAGCATTGAGAGAAGACACTGGGGAGCTGAAATTTCACCCAAATGGAGGATTAGGGTGGAGGCTTAAAATGGCTGTCAGTAAATGAATTAAGTAATTAATCACTTTAAGTAAGTATCATTTTAGATAATTAGAAACTACAATGGATGGAGTTCAAAATTACTCATTACATGGAAATTGTTGAAATATGTTTTTGGGATTGAATTTGTTCATTAAATTCGTTTTACATGAATGTTACTACATTTACACAAGAGACATAGAGTAATGATTTCACTGGGACAATAATTTCAATGATGCAACATTTAAATATTTGGTACTTTTTACAAGCATTTGTAATGCAAAAACATCCACTATGCATTACATAATAATACACAAGAATAACACAGTCCAGAAATGTGTATACATTTCAATTAATTGAAAGATTTGAATGCAAAACCCTTCTTGTTCCCATTCATTTATGTTAAGAGTCTTCAAAGGGTGAGTAGTTTTACTTTTTTTTCCATTTTAAATTGATCAAACATTCCTACTTCAGTTTGTAACTGTACCGCAGTTGAGAAGTAACCCATGTCACAATACAGTATAAGTATAGCACTTGATGTCCAACTTAGCCTCTTCCTGTCTATGTTTTGACAAATTTCTAGTTTTTATTTTCTTTCTTCATTTTAAATTGTGAGGTTGCTGGAGGGGAAATTCACGGTCTGTAAAGCAGCGACAGCATGTCATTCTATGATTCACAAGTCATGAAAGTTCTGTTCTTTTGGCTCAGCTTTTAATTAAATGTGACAGCAAGATATGTTTAAAGCACCCAAACACAAGCAACCAAAGTGTTGTTTTTCTCCTTATATGCTGTACATCGGAAAGAAAAAAAATAATACTAATACTAATAAATGTTAGGGAAAATCACTAAA
The DNA here is from genome assembly GCF_059441005.1 of Hippichthys cyanospilos. Classification (NCBI taxonomy): domain Eukaryota; kingdom Metazoa; phylum Chordata; class Actinopteri; order Syngnathiformes; family Syngnathidae; genus Hippichthys; species Hippichthys cyanospilos. The sequence goes on along the minus strand of NC_142381.1, from coordinate 12,001,768 downwards.
TGGTAAATGGACTTTACGTTAATATGTTGTCACAGGTAGTTGCAGAGAAAGACTATGAAGAAAAATTGATTGAGAGAGTTCCAAGCAATTTATTCTCCATCATCAGTGTGTCTGTCTTAGACGCATGCACACCTGCACTTAGGTCTAATGACCTGTGATTGGATTTCTAAACGCTCAATCTTGACATGCTATTAACTAGACTGCTCCTAAATTAGATACACAATGTGGAATGAAACAAATGTAAAATTAAAGAAAAAAAACCCTACCTTAATAAACTCATTACTCTAAGCATGTGATCAGTTTTAAGCCTAATCAGTGGTAAAATCCCCACCTGAACCCTACTACCAACCTTCACCCTTTTCTTCAATCTAATTCTTGTGTGAGCAGAAGTGATTGACATACTGAATGTCTCTTAAAAATATGCTTTTAAAACTTCCATAACGTTCATGTTAGTGAAATAATTGAAGCCAATGGTGTGTTTTTTTTTTTTTTTACCCAGTGCATTGGCTTGAGTAATTTACCCAGCATGATGGGTCAACATTTTGAAGGTAAGAACAGCCCATAATGACAAACCTTGTTTAATACACTCTTTTCACATGTCTTAAAACTATGGACAGAAAGTCAACAATGACAAATATAATGATTTTAGGGTGACTATTGTAATCTCACATAAATGAGGAACACTACACGTCAATAGGTAAATAATGATACAGCATTTTGGTTTCGTAAACGTAATGAAACTTCTTTAATAATGTCACAGGGTAGGCAGTATTTCATTTTGGGTATATTTATATTAATAACCAGGGCAAAAGCAAAGTGGGGGTGAAAGTCCTGAAACCATCAGCTATGTATTCAATCCATCACTGCACCCACTCGCCAATCCATCCATCCATCCATCCTAATTCCCACCTAACACTGACACTCACCCACTACGTGCTGAAGCCTAACACCCACCCAATCATTTAGCCATCCACAACCATTCATCTTTCCATCTATAACCGTCTACCCATCAACCCTGAATGATTACCTTGCAGCTAATAAACCATCACCCCACCTATTTATTCATCCATCCATGAACTTTATACAAAGTGCATCTTAAGTGCTTTGCGAGAATTTCAGATCAATACTGAATCCGTATGTGCTCTGAAATCACACGCAGTCCACCTTGATCACCGCTTATTCATACAACGATGCATCAATCTGTACATTCTATGATCTAGCTACACTGCTCCACATGGTTAAGTAACTTTCCTCACCTACAAGAATCCATTTTGAATGATTATCCTGTAATTGTTTCAACCACCCACATTGATGCAAAGGCATATCCATCCACTGATGTCAAATCAATATTTAGCCTAAAATTCATGCACGATTGGATATTTCCGAGTCTGGCACAGTGAAGTGACAATCAGAGAACTTAAGATGGTGGGGATTTGGATGCAAAATTACCTGGAAACAATTCAAGAACTTTACACCTCGCAAAGTTCTCTACCAGGGGTAATTTTCTCGGAATTCCTAACAGATCATTCCAGACGTCTTTGTGATTAAGAGGAATCATCTATTTTTATGATTTAATATTACAGAATCAATATTCAATAATGTGCATTCTGCTCAAAATTGCTATGCAGTGTCCCTTGCTACTTTGCGCTTCACTGTGTTGTGGCGAGAGCTTAGTTAGTGAGCAGCACTCTCTGTGCACAAGCACACTCTACTATGTGGAGAAAAAGAAAACAAAAAGGTTTGTGTCCAAAAAGAGACTGTTCAACCTCCATACTACAGTTAGGCGATCACTGAGCATGGGAAGGAAAGGTTGGGACGGTTTTATTAAACACATTTCAAGCAATTTTTTTTTATATACATACAATGTCCATGGGATAGCAGTGGGGGTGTGGGGTGTGGGTTTTCCTACTTTGCGGATTTCACTTTTCGCAAGGGTTTTCTGTTCCCCATTAAGCATGAAAATGAGGGAACACTGTACAATTCAACCATCTGACCACAAATGACGTCCTATTTTTTTCAGCTATCATTTGGAAACACGCAAGGCGATCAGAAGTTGGGAAATATGGCGTGGTAAATTTAGCAGGTGCTGAGTTCCCTCATTTTTCGCAGTTAATGGAAAACCCCAGTGATAAGTGAATTTCGCGAAGTATGCATGGTGGAAGAGCGGTTAGCACATCCGCATTACAGTTTGAGTTCAATTCCAGCTCGCTCCGGCCTCCCAGTGTGCCCACATGGGTTCTCTCTTTATGTTGGATTGGTCAGGAAACATTCCAACAAATAGGATAAGACAGGTCCTTTTTGTTTTTTTGTGTTTTTACACGCTTTCTCATTCATTTTAAAAGCCTCACCTGGATGTCAACTGTTTAATATTGTTGACATATTTGCACCTGTAAAGTTAAGAACCTCAGGCGTCTAACTCGGCCTTGATGACTGGGGCCGGGCAATATGAGACGATTGGTATTCATTGTTGTCCGTTGGAAACAATGAATTATTTATGCTTGGCTCGAAGCAGCTGTGGAAAGCATGGAAATGATAAGCACATTCTCCCTTCATAGTAGCCACGCCAGACAATTCCGCCTGCGTTTCCAACCGATAGTCGTGGATAAAGTGGACTGCAGAGAGCACACGTGAACTTCCATTAGGTTTGTACATGTACGCTAAAGGTTTCATCAACGTTACATCTGGTGAGCAGCAGGACTACTTTAATTAGTGGAAGCAATTATTTGTGAAAACTAATTTGGGTACAAATACACAAAAACATCATTAGCAAACGCGAGTAAAGCGCTCTCCGAGCTCTCATCAGGCAGCTTGAATTCGAGGTGAGAGGCCCTGATGAACGTTTGATTGCCCTCTGGCTTGTTTCTTTCCATTTGGAAAAAAAAATCCAAAGGGCTGATTCCGAAGAAAGCAGTTGATTGCATCGTTCACGCTGGCCAGTCCAATACAGTGGAGTGACGCAAAAAAGAATGCTCAAATGTTGTAATAAACCTCCGAATTTTCAGATGCATTATTCGACTTTGATAAAGGAGTGACACAACATTCGTGTGTACACGTGGAATTATTCTTTATATCAATATTAACAGTGGGAAGCCTGAGCCCTTTGAGCATTTGAGCCAGTTCGTCACGATTGCTCGGAGGTGCACAAGATGAAGTCTGTTGTAATTACCAATTTATTTATTTGTTTGTTTATTTATTTTACATGTGTGATTGAGTACCCATGTTATTAAAAATGTTTCATGTGATTGGTTTGTCTCAAATTGCATTTAACAGAAAAAACAAACATTAAAAAAATTATACTTTCACCTGGAAGCCAGATGGTGCACATTTGGCCACCAGTGGATTTGCAAGAACCAAAGTGAGATGTAATCACTTATTTTTTCATTTGTATTTACTAAATGAAGGTTTCTGTGGTGTTGGGAAGACAAGTGCAGGGAGGTAAGAGGTGCATGAATATCTGCAGGTATTTTAAACACATAATCCATGGTATTTTAAACACATAATTCTGAATAATATTGTGTCTGTGGAATATGAATCAAGCATTAAAATACACATTTAGCCATCTTATGGGCCAGCTATTTTTTAATGGGCTGACACTTGAAAATGACATCACAGTTGCTCAGGTCGTAAGCAACAACATGGATCGACTGTTTTCTGAGTTAGGTAATGCGAAGTTTGTCAGCTGAGTTGTAAATGGACGTTACCTAAGGTCTGAGCAACGATGATATCATTTTCAGCAATATGGCTGCGCTCTCCAGATGGAGCAGTGATTGGATGCGGAGAATAGTCATTCACTTTTGTGCGAGTAATGTATCAACAAGATTATTTATTTTTACAAAGATCCAAGCAACAAGCACTCGTAGTTTTTGTCATTTTGCGAAACATTCTGCAATATGATTTCATACAATTCCTGGGATGCAAAAAGGAGGTTAAGCATTTTCCTGAAAATAACTGGCACCGTGCTTATTTCCCATAAAGTTGCTTACATCTATTTGCCAAGGTGGGGTTACAATATAATTGCGATATAATTAGAATAATATAAAATAATTTGAAGTAAATGCCAACTCGTGCGTCTCTAGAGGTTAGAAGCATTTTAATTAGTTGCATATTAAAAGCACATGAACTCACATCACACCTGCACGTTCCTAGCAATTGCGGTACTTTTATAAAATTCTAATTGTGATGCGGCAAAAACTCCATAATGAAACAATCCATAGCGTCTACAATTTTACAATTATTGAAAGGATTTTCTAATTTGTTCAGTTGGCTTTTGATGATTAAAATGCATACACATATTTTTACTTTTTCCCCTCTGGACATGTTGTTCTCAAATCATTTGTATTACAGCAATCATCCCAGACTTTGTTATTGCAGACATCAACTGCGGTCACATCTGGGACTTTTACCTTGCATTGTGATGCAGCGCGTGCCAGCTGTGCAGCCAACTTTCCCAGGGTTGTTGATTCCTTGAGCGGATGAAAGCACAGTGCGCCTGCTGCCCGTCACGCATTAAACATGTCACCTGGGACTCATTAGCTAAACAAATGTGTGCCATCACCTCGCTGTCAGACGATTCGAGTGCCAGCGTCACTGAACAAGAGGAATTATAAACAGACCAGCGGGTCCTTACAAACAGCCCTTTTTACAAAAGATTGATAATACGAGGTGGTCAGATGATTCCTTTGCAGGTGTCTAAAGCATGTGAAAAAAAATGACTGATTAACAAACCTTGAACCTCTTGGCCACAATTATCTCTTCAAAAACGTCCACAGTGATGCATAGTAGCAATAGCGTCAAACTTTGGGCCAGTGTAACTCTTAAAACTATTTTTCTGGTTTCCATTCTCTCAAAAGGAAGTGGGTAGGGTTAGGAATTGGAGGCTGCGCCAAAAATAATGGTCTATTTCCGTTTTATCTATTATGTGAGTCTGAAAAACCTTTTCTTTTAAAAATTGTCCGGATTCTCTAAGATTCGTTTCGGTCACTTGAGCAGAAAAATTTCACTCAAAAAGAAATAAAATATGTCTTCGGGAAAGGGAAAAGGCCCAGTAAAGAGACAAGTGACGAGCCTACAACCTCAAAGAAAGCTTTTAACAGGCAATACAGAGAGTCCTACTTGAAAAAACAATTTTTTTGCAGTAAGGAGTTTCCGAGCACTACTTCCCGGCCAAAGAGGACCCACAAACTGACAAGGAATGGATTCTCAACCTATTTGTTCGGGAACCAGATGAGCTCGCAAATGGCGGCAGCCTCAAATTTATGTTTGAGACGTCCGAAATTGCATTGGTGTGAAGAGAGAAACAAGCTGAGGGCTTCCATTGTCATTGTGAGTTCATATTTTATGTGCACTTTGTATTCACCTTTCGCCGTAACCCTTCACTGACGATAAAATTGTTCAAGGTTGGGGACCCCGAGTTTAGGGGATAGAGTGAGATTTCTAAGTTTTAAAGTGGGCTGTTTGGGGGGATTGGTAAAAGGGTTTAGCTTTTGTTTTCAGCGGTTATGGGCTCGGGATTAACGGTACAGGATTAGGGTCAATGTTTAGGAAAAAAAACATCTACAGACTACTTTGTTTATCAGTAAATTAACAACCATATTTTTTAGACTTTATGGCGCATCGTATTATAACCTGCAGTCTATTTTGTGGAAATTTCCATATATATGCCCCACCGGGTTATAAGGCGCACCAAAATATGACAAGTCAAACTTTATTCAACGTAATTTGATTCCATGGCACACTGTTGATTTTTGAGCAAGTTAAAACATTTTAAGTGCACCTTGCAGTCTGAAAAAATGGCAAATGACTGAATTGAATAGTTTGAAGCCATACAAAAAAACCTATCAGCCAAATGATCCAATTAAAGTAATCCAAAATCTAGAATACAAAACAAGTGTTTCATTAAGAACAGTTCAGTGTTTCTTGTGTGATTTTCTAAACCCGTTGACAAAAGCACATTATACTAGTCTTTAGCCTCATCAAGCAAACGTCTAAGTCTTCACTGAGCAAAATGTAGTTATAATTAATAAAGCGCATCGAGTTCCCAGGCTGCACTTAATCAAGTCACACGTCGTCTCCGCATGAAATCATCAGGAGCTCTTTTCCTCGTTGCCTCTCATCGAATGGAACAGGGTGCTCCATCACTGATGATAAGAATGCAGGCTGAGGCCCAAGCAGACGCTGGGGTGAGAGGTATAGATTGCTTCTGGTAAAGTTAGCAAAGACTAATCCAAGGCAGGCGGATTAGTTCGGCTCCCGCTCCGTTCGTCACGACTGTGGTCATGCTACGTCGCCTGGCCAAGATGAATGGAGTCACAGTTATCACCATGGAGTATCTGCCTCTATTAGAACCCTTACGTGAGCGGACTATCCCTTGGTCATTTTTAATCCTGCCAAGTGACTCCAGGTGAGCAGGGCTCTTTTTGTTGCTTGGCTGCTGGGTTATGCAAAAAAAAAAAAAAAAAGGAAAAAAAAATGCAAGGTAGCTTTTCACTGAACTAGATTTAATCTCGGAAGAACACATTTTAATTCAGTGGAATCCAGTTTAAACCTTTAATGTGATGCGTGTGTTATGATGTTAGCTCATTTGCTACTTTTATGTAACGTGCTTTTTACATGTAAATAGCCTGAAGTGTTCAAAAGAAACACATCATGTTCGACGGGCATGGTGGTAGGAAGGGGGACCCAAAAACGCAAGGACTCTGGGAGGAGATAAGCTAAAATATGGAGGATATATTAATACTCAAGGATGAGGCAAAACTTGAACAAAACCGCATCCAAAGTAGCAAATAAAATTCTCAGTTGAAACCAAACTCATGAGGTTGACGGCGGGGCTCAAAGAGGCTGTGGAACACAAAGACTATATAAGAAAATGACCCAACAACTAACTGGAACTAAACTGGCACTTAAATACACTGGACAATAATCAGGCAACCACAAAACAGCTTGACAGGAACAAGAGGCAGGGGAAGCTGATTGGATGAAACACAGAGGCAGGTACACACAGATGACAGGTGGAGCAGATCACATTAACGAGGACACACACGAAGGGGCACAATACATATGAACCAAAACAACTCACCACATATATATAGTGTACTTTTTAATCTTGAAGTGTGTATTTGTAATTTTTCTAATATCTGGCATATTTCTATTCCTCTGTCAAATTTATTTCTATTAAAAATGTTGACAAATTTAAGAAAACATAACAACTCGTAATTGTAGTAGTTTGTAATATTGTATAATGTTTTGCTATATTTTGAAATTTCTTTAATCATTGTTAAGGTAATGTTGCGCATCGTGATCGATGTCATCTCTATTTGTAAGACATTGCAGAGGCAAAAAGTGCATATGATGAATGAATGAATGACATCCTCCACATAAGGAATATTTCTTTAAAAGACCATTCAACTATTCTCTGTGAAGCATTATGTGAGCGCATGTGTATACAGTCACAAAGATATACGTTCCCCTTTATCTAAGGACATTAATATGCTTTACACGTGGGTTATATCAGGCTTGAGTCCTTGAACGTAATGTGTGTGTGTGTCTGTGTGTGTAGCAGGCATGATAAATCTCTGCCGAGTGCTTTCACTGTATAATGTCATGATGAGTGACTGCTGGTGTTTGTCGTGTGAGCGACTTCGAGAACAACAACAAAAGAAATTTCATCTGCCAATTTAGCAGAAGTGCGATATTCACTGCACCATATGGCATCATTGTTTTCCATCCTCCCGTTCGTTCCAACATAAACGGAGGTGTGAACAGGTGGGTGTGAGGAAGAGCGTTCATTCGAAATATCTGCGGCATTGTATGCTTTGAAAGAAAGCAGATGTGTGGCTTTCGCCGCCATCTTCTAGAATTGTACTTATGCCAACAAGCCAGGGTGAATCAAATGTTCTTTTTATTTCCATACAGGCATCTGTGATAGGAGAGAAAAACCAATCAGACTTAAATACCACATGCACAATTTCAAATCCAGGACAACATTCTGAGATCAAATCAGTCAGCTGGATACATTTTTTTAACTGAAATTTGGAATTGCTGTTAAAAAATGATATTCTGCTTGCAAGCAGAACCCAATACAGTGGGATCTCTACTTATGAAATTAATTTATATGAATATGAAATTCATTTGTAATTTCGAAACATTTTTCATGTAAATGGCATAATCTATTCCAAACCCCCAAAATGCACCTGAACCCTTTAAATAAATAATATTAATAAGTTATGTAAATTAATCAGAAACTGTAAAAAATACATATAAGAATTACTTTAGTGCAAAATAATCATGGAATCCAAAATACATATTAAAAAAATGATTAAAACAATGTTCCTAACCCTTTAATTAATCATCTTAATTGTAGCAGTTGACAATGTTAATGTAATTCTTTTGTTTGCCTAGAGATGGTGCTGGTGAAGAGTGCAGGGCGAGACCTTTTTAGGTGTTTTTTTTTTTTTTTAAACGTTTTATATATGACACTACCAAAGCTCTAAGCATCATTTCCAAGTCCAGGGGAGCAATATTATTTATTTTTGGATCACTTTGAGTATTTAAGTTCAGTTAAGTTTAGTCTGTGGTCATGCAAAGTGCTTCCTGTGTGATGTCATTCAGTCCACGAGCTAAAGTGCTGATGACGTGCTAATGACACTAACTACTGACTTGACAAGTGGTATGTTGTGATATGTAGTTTTAGGTGAATATGTACAAGCTGTAGCTAATGTTTTATTTTATTTTTGTTTGTTCTACCATCTGAATTTTTGGTGGGAAGTGTGGATGAAGTGTGTAAAAATGAAAAGTGCAAAACCACAGTAAAAATCAGTCCAAAAACTAGTGTCTCATTAGTGAACAAGCTGACTTGGCATATTAATAAATTACAAAAATGCATCAAAAACTGTAACAAATAGACATCACGGGTTGTGATGACGTATTGCAGCACTGGTGCAGCACGAGCAAGCGCTGGTGTCTCATGTTCATTATTATATGCCAAAAATCTTTCATAACTAGAGACAATATCTTTTCTGCAGAGGTGGTTTGTAACCTTTTCATATGAACAGGTGTTGGTAAGTACAGTTAACACTGTATTGAAACCCTGGCTGCTTAAAACCCAAGGTCACACATCCTTAGAGCTGAATTTTTTGCCTCAATTCATATGAAAAAATAAAACCACTGTTGAAAAAGATTCAAAATTGTTTTAAACAATACTTTGCAACACTTATTGCATCTAAACCCGTGATCACACATTGTAAGAATTATTTTAAGTCAATACTGAATGTTTAAAAAAAATCCCTTGGACTCAAAACTCTCCTTTAAAACCCTACCAGTGCTACTGCTTTTTTGCTATTACAAGCTCTTTGGATTTAACAGTCCTGACTTGACTTCAGATATAGAGAACTGGGGATCCAGTCAATCTCCTAATTCTAAGAATCCCACCACTCCAAATGTACTCATCATCCAGTCTGCCTCAGGGAGCCTCAGGGTTCTTCTGGCCCGATGTGAGCCTCGCAAGACGCTGGGGAAGAAACTTACACAAGCCAGTCTGAAGATTTGCATCAGAAATGACATTCCAGCCATTTGCACCTTCCTGTGTGAAATGACAGTAAAATGACAGGTTCGACATTTAACGATCATGCAGGAAAATCTCTCAATAGACCCCATACCAGACAATCATAATGGGTACTCTTTAAAAGACACTTAAGAAATGCTCTGCAGTTATACAGGTTTTCTGATTGGGAGAGTTTGACCCTGGAACTGATTATGCTAGTCCTAGAGTTTTTTTATAGACCATTATTTTCTGTTGGAAAAAAACGAGTACCAGAACAAATTGACCTCAAAAGTTACATTCTACCCCAACATAGAGCCATCATAACTCCGAACTTTATCTGAAGCCTCCAAGCTTTGGCCTTTCTCTCTGGTAATTAAGTCTAAGACCATCACATCACCATCGTATTACTGTCGTGCACAGCACAAAAATCAAGTGCTCACCACAAGTGAAAGAGCCACAAATGATCTTTTTTTTTTTTTTTTTGCACCCTCTGGCCTGCCCTCCACCTGTCACTCTCCCCAATTAAAAAGGTAGGCCCACCAAGCAAGAACATGGCTCTCCCACTGTCGCTCTAGTTTAATTATTTCTAAATCCCTAAAGGCCACTCAGAGGATGGCGTCCAATTAGTCGACAGAGTGCCATGACATCACACGTCACCATCATTGAAATAAAAAACAAAAAAACATTCAAACTGTCTGTGATGAATGGAAAATGGACCGTTTGGTCTTACAGAAGAATTTACGTGGGATGAAGCCATCTAGACTGATGAGAAGGTTATGACGTTGAGCTGCAGTAACTTCTTGGACTTTCATTTTCATAAAGACGAAACTTCCTCGTTCTTGCTTGCTTTTCATGTTGCCGCTCACCACGCGTGCCCACGCTTGACAGCCTGTTATTATCACGCCAAAGCGTGTCATATGTTTCCCAGCCTACGTAAAATGTTAATGCTCTCAACACCGATCGTTTTCTACTCACTTGCTGCATGATGCGTGTGTGCGAGTGCATGTGTCGGGTGATCTCTGCTCATTTGGTCTTTAATCCGAAAAGCAGATTCTTTGACGTTTGAGGCTTTCCAATGTTTGCCTATATATATGTGTATACCAAAAAGATGGCTCCAGGGGAGCGTCAACACTCCTTCCTTGAGCTGCAAAATGTATCAAAAAGGAAACATTCCCACCTGTGATAGTTGTTTAATGATAGTGCTTAAAACGGTTTATACAGGCCGCAGTTTAAATCGACCAGGCTCCGGCCTTCCTGTGTGGAGTTTGTATGTTTTCCCCAAGCCTGCATGGGTTTTCTCCGGGCACTCTAGTTTCCTCCCACACTCACACAAATTGTCCTTCGTTGTGATTGGTTGAACGGTGAATGGTTGTTGGTCCCTGTCTGCCCTGCAATTGGCTGGAAGCCAGCTGGGATAGGCACCAGCAAGCCTGCGACCCTTGTGAGGATAAGCAGCTATAAAAAATGGATGGATGGATAGATTTTCACTAAATATTGAGTGCGTTTGTAAATTTCAAACATTTCAATGAGCGTTCTTGGTTTTCCCTTCATTATTATATGTTTTTTTCTGCATGTATGCCTTTTCCATAAAGTACATGAACACAGGAAATGGAAACGGAAAAGACTGATTACTACGATCGAACTTAGTGATCATTATGTCAAGATCTTTTTCAAAGTTCATTGGCCTGTACTATAGTAAAAAAATACTGTAAAGGTTTAATGGAAATGTTTGTGAAAAGAAGGAAAAAGTGAACTTTTTTATGGGGGATAGTTGAATCCTCTGTTGCATACAACACTTGGGAATTAAGGGCTAGAGTTCAGCGAGTGTCAAACGGCTGAACTTTTCCATTTTTTTTTACCTTTTTGTGATCCTCAACACTGGTGTCATGTACAGGAAAGAAAATTGACTTACACTTGCTCACTCCTGTGATTCACTTGTAAATGCTCACATGAAGCCACTCTCATGCATGTGATGTAAAATGATGGTGTCTTAACATTGATTGAACAGTAGACACGCAGTCATTTTTTGCAGCGTGACGGGGGCATGGGGGGGAGGGGGGGGGGTCTTACTAAGAATTCCTCTTCAGGGATGTTATTACAAAGGCCAACATTAATATTCATGCTAAGAGGTGAAGCCTCCAGAGACGGACTGGCTTCTGTACGGATTTATTTTCATTTACACAATACCTCAGCTTACTAAACAGCTCTTTTCTCGCTTACCTATGAGAAGAAGTACGCTATATGATATATCTGTTTGTAACGCGTGTACTTACAAATGCAGAATTTTAGCTTTTTTTTTTTCTAAATTTTTTTCATTTTAAATATAGCGGTTCTAAGACATTGCTTGGTAGGTGGTATGTCCGGATGCCAATTGAAATGCCAATTGTATTCAAGCCAGATCACATAATTGTCAGGTAATCAGGGAAAACAATCAGATTTTTAAATTTGTTTTGTTTATTATTTTAGTTGTTCCAAAGCAAAATTGTACTGAGGCACACAGACATTGCCAAAGGAAAAAAATAGATATACATACACTACATACAATATAATTGATACAGAAATGGAAATGAAGCATGCGATGAAGTTTGATCGTGGTTACAATTTATTTATCTTTTTTAAATCGTTTGAGTTGGTAGCTCCCATGCGGCCCAGCGCAGAAGCATACAGTGGGCAGGGGTGTTCAGTGTCATGCAGTGGTGCGGCGTAGCGTGGCGGAGACACAGTATGTGGAATCCATGAGTCAGAATAGGAAGACATGAGATGCGTGTGCTTAGCTTTATGAAAGGCAACTAGAAAACTATTGCATAACGCTTGCATTGTTCCTGCAGTTTGTCTCATCGCCAAGCAAGAGGGACAATAGGTTGTGCTACATTCACGTGGTCTTTTCAAAAAAATGACGACTGAAAATGTTTGAACCTGTATCAAATACACAGGTTTTGTCATTTAAGTGTGTTAAGCAGCAGCGCATTTTGGAGCCAATTTTCAGGGAAAAAAAAATTCAGCTCAGGCTCGGTTGTTGTCATGTGTGAAAGATAGGCAGGATTGGCAAATGCACGAATATCCGCTGCTAGAAGAGCAGATAATGAATCAATGTGACCGGTTGCCGGTCTATATGTTCTCTTTGACTTGCAACCAGTCCAGGGTTATATCAGTCTTTGCTGAAGTCAGTTGGGATGAGCTCCAGTTCACTAAACACACAAAAGCAGTGTGGAAATTTGATGGATGGACGGACTTAACTCAATACATTTTCAGTGTATGCTCATTAATTCATGCAAATTCTCAACAACAGCTGTCATCTATCCCAGCTGACATTAACCAAAAGGCAAACTGCGCCAGGGACTAGTCACGAGTCAATAAAGGCAGACAAATGTTCCCACTCATGATCATGCCATCACTGTGGAACCTAAACCCACAATGCATGATATTGTGGAGACTCCTCGTTTAAATTTATTTCACATATAATGCAGAATGACCCCCTCCCCATTGAAATTGCACCCGTACTTATATGTTCTCCACAAATGTGACATGAAATCTGCACGAATAGCAGTGTCACTGAAATTGACTTTGGAGCCAAAGTAGCTAGGTCAGCGCATAACAGTGATCGTTCCACCATGTGAATCTCAACGCTGCATCACAAAAGCACCGGGGACAAATGTAGTTTCACTCTGAACAGAAGCAGCCAGGTATGAAAAGAGGCTTTCGCAAATCAACACAGGCCAACAGGAGAGACGACATGGAGACAATAAGAAGTTATTGGCCAAACTGGGATGTACTATAGCTCCTGCACCTGCTGCATCCCATTTTTAGTGCCTCATCCAGGATCTGATTAGGGACGACGGGGGCTCCATCAATCATGTGAACGCCCCTGAGGCTGCTGAGCTGATTCTGCAGCCACACTGTAGATTCAGCGCTCAATCCGTCACATGCGCTCTGCTCCACACGCTACTGGTAGCCACTCTATTGCCGTACTATACAAACTTTCTGAATTCCACCTAGCAATGGGAGGCCATGAAATTAATTTTTGAGTCAAATTGCCACCGTCATATAACTGTACTGGCATTGTTTTGAGCAAAGTTTTAATTTGAACTATAAGACAGGTGTAAAAACATGGTAAGCTCAGAAAACTGGTATATAGACACTAATACTAAGGAATGCCAAAAGCAAATTAGCGTGAAGTTTAACCTGGAAATGTATCTTAAATCCCCAAATGTAGCATGCACCTGTGAATAGGACACATTCTTACTTTTAGGGTCAAATTCTAGTATTCTCTATATTAACGTGTGCAGGACGCTCCAACATCATTACAAGATGATGATTACAACTTATTAAGTTTCAATTACAATCTTTCCCAAATTCGTTTTTGTAGTAGATCAAGTTAGACGTCACCCAGCTTCACAGAGAGGATGGTGCTCCACTTTGGTAAATTTTCTTGTTCTCCTCTCTTTTGTACCGAAGCAAAGCAAATGGAAGTACTTCCTTTTTTGAAGTTAATGTTTCTGAATCCCTCCTGGGGAGGAACAAAGTATTCGGCCCCCTCTCAAGAATATGATTGCTGACATGCTTCTATCCGTCAGTGTAAGTGGAGGCTTGAGTGGCCTCAGGAGCAACTGTGCATTGAATTAGAGTCCATCATCAGCCATGACAGCCATTTACCTCCATAGCGCTCTCTGATCAATGAGCACAACTTCGGTGGATTACCCTCCAGAGGGAAGAACCGTTGGGGGTAAGTGACAAAAAATAGCACACAGGGGAAAAGTGGCAGGACATCTGCCTCGCTTTGGGCTCACTGCGCGTTTTGGGGAATCTCGGCTGATGTCAAAACAATTTCAAGCTTCTGACAGATTGGAGGAATCTCATCTGGACTCTGACTCTGCTCTTGTGTGTTTCCATCGGTGATCCTGAACATTTACGGTATCTGAATTCACTTCCAAGGAGTTTATAAACACCTTCATCCTTACAGTCCTTGTTCAGTTTAGTTCAATATGTGATCACCTACAATTTATTTAGGAATCAGGCCACAAAGGTGCGTTTCATTGCTAAAAAGAAATCTAGCACTACCATTACTCAGTTTCAAAATTAGATAACAAGCACATTTATATACAGGGCACGGAAATCAGTGGAAGTACTTGAAAACATTTAAATAAGTCATGCTAAAATACCATATGTAAGAAAAAGACTACATATTCTGCTTTTAGCGTGTCAGCACAGCGTAGCTCTCAAGTTGAAGAGAAGCTTTGCCTGAAGGCAGGGCCTAATTATTTCAAGCTGAAGCAGAATATCTCACCACTAAAAACCCTTATTAAAAAGCAGAGCTGTAATCAAATTATGTCCTTGAGGAATACATTTCCATAATGAGATTCTTGGACGTTTAAATGCGTCTTTTGGCATGGAATTCACATATTAAGTTGATGAAGGGGAACCATCCAAAAAAAATATAACAACAAAAAATCTCCGTTTTGGAACGAACAGGACCTCTGTGGAGGTTTGAGTCCTTGAGCTATGTTCGCATTATTTTGACTATAAATGACTTTTAGAATTCATCTTTGCCTTTGGAGGTACAGCAGTCAACACCCGCGAAAACAATTGTTTGCTAAATTGTTTTGGGTGTGAAAAGAGTACTTTACATAATTCCAAAATTTACCCCAGCAGCTTTTCTTACTTTTGCGAGTTGTGTTTGCCAAGTTAGTCAAGTTCAAAACAACATAGTGAGGATTATTAATTGACAAACACAGAGAAACAGCAAGAACATTTGGAAACGTGACAGAACTATGGTATCAGTCAAAAGTTTGAAAACATGCTCCAATTGAATGTTTTTTAATTACTTGAAAAAAATCCTGAAATGTAAAATAATAATTGTCATTGGCATCATAAAGATATACTAATACAATTCATTTGAGAAACAAAAAATGACATATAATACAGAAAGTTTTCCAATTTTGGAACTTCAAAGCAGTCATCTTATGCCCTGATAACAGCTCTCCAAATGTTGGTACTTTCACTTTCTGCTTTATTATGTGGATGATGTTATATACCTTTATGGATGATGCTTTATAACTTTCAGGCCCCAGCTGTGCATTTTAAAGAGTTAAAAATAGCTTGCTTAAATTTCTTGACTTCTGCGTCTGACACCATTTGAGTTGGAAGTTGTTTCCAAACCTTTGACTGGTAGTGTACATACAGTGCTCAGTACAAAAGACCTGCTAAGTTTCTGTAATTCCCAAAAATGCCTCAAAAAGCCCTGCAATTCAGACCAAAATGGCCAATTTCCTGTTTAGTTTCAGGCATGGATCACCTAGACTTTGTTGGTTATTCAATAATGAGACCTGCGAGCTTAATATTTAGATTTGTACTAATACAAGCCCAACTTCTGTGTAAGCTATATGGGCTCTATGTGATACATAGAGGGGATTTATAATATATATATTTATAAAATTGGTTCTTTTTCCAAGAGCTATTGACTTGTTTCCGTGTTCTGTGGTTCACTGATTTGGACCCAGAAAAAAAAAAAAAAGATGTACTAAGACAGCTTCCTTTGCAATGTCAACATCTTGGACACTGGAAGCCTTCAGGGAGGCATGGGGACAGTTTTTGGAGGCGCGGGGATATTTGATGTTGCGTAACATGAGCAAACACATCTATAAATTAAAAAACACATTGTGGACAGGATGCGGACTTTTTTGGGGGGCAAAACATTCAGTGCTGGATGAACCCGGCTCTTGGGCAGTTTGCCGTTGAATAAAGAACATCACTTAAATATGCTTCAGTGAACAAGAGTGTCTTTTCTCCCTGTGGTAACCAATTCAGACTGGGAGCTTCATTTATTCCTGAATTACTCAAACATGGAAAAACCTCAGGGCAGCTCGCTTGTTTTCCATTTACCCCAAGAGGGCATTTCTGGGAATCCAATATTGGAATGTTTGTCCTTGTTTGCTGTAAACATCCTTCCAGTGAAAGGCCCTCTGTATGCCAATCTTTTCATAAACATTTACGTATCTGTGAGCCGATGAAGGACTCACTGTTGCTTGAAAAAAAAAAAAGAAGCTCCGTGCAATAGCACATCACAAGGAAAAGTGTGTAGAATGTCTTTATTTTCCCAGCCTTCTTGGGTAATGGAGCGTGCTTGGCTTTGCCGAGGAAGCGCTGGTGTAACATTTCAAAAAGGGCTTTCATGTGTGGGATCAGTATAGACGGCTACTTCTTTTCATACAAATCCGCCTTTAACTGAGTAAACTTTAACGCACCACGAACACAGTAGTATATATGTATATATATATATATATATATATATATATATATATATATATATATATATATATATATATATATATATATATATATATATATATAATTCGATTGAAATCGATGAATCGATTTAGCACTCAGCCAGTTGGAAAAATCAAGCTTATGTGGCAGCACACATAAAAACAAACGTTGAAAGCAAAGATTTACACCCATGGCACTAACATGTGATGCACTGACATTGAGAGCAATGCTGTCTTGTCACGTTTTTCAAAATTGTGTGATGCACAAAAGCCACATGACCTTGAATGTGAATGCAACATTTTTCTCCATTGTTAAGGAATGGGCTTTGACAGTCACGGCTACTCACATGGTCGCAGGTACACAGAGTAACAACCTGGCACATGTTTCACACTTTACCCATGCTCTTAATTTACCCACACACTTGAAAAAGGGTATTTTCATATCTTGTTTGTCATAAATGTACTGAGAAATATTAATAATTTTCAAGACACATTATAGTTTGCTTCAAAAAGTATACCCATGCATATATGTATATATGTATATATGTGTGTGTTTGGTTTTGTGTGTGTGCGTGTGTATTTGGCATACTCACAATCTCACCTACAGACAGTCGTGACATAATTGTTTATGGAATATTGGAGGATACATTTTTCAAAATTGCATTTGTTTTCATTGAAGCAGATGTCCTGAAAGCTATTCATCGGATTATGGCCGTAATCCGCCTCAGTGCTTGATGATTTGATTTCAAGATTTGCCATGAAAAAAAAGAGTGAAAAAATTACCCCAACACCAGTTTCACTGATTGACTTTAAATTGTTTCTCATGAAATGATGAACAGAATATTCTCATGGACAAATAAACCCCTATTGGGACTAGGTATCCCAGACAGATGGGTGATAATATATTAAATCTAATGTGGCCAGATGATCATTTTGAGACTTCACCGTTAAAAAGACTGGTTGCATCATTAATATTTCATTTAAAAAGTGCAACATCAAGCCATAGCTTTGAGTTCAACTTCAGTTTTTCTTGTCTATGCTGTACCACACTGCAATGCTGATGGGCATTCAAGTAACATTCAGTACCATGCAGAAAAATGAGGATTAATTGTTTTGCATGTGCACAGAGGGCAATCGCAGCAGCCTGTTTTATTGAGTCCCCGTTGAGAGTCCATATGCTTGGCTCAAATGTGCCAGCAGTGTGTTAGTCTGCACTCTGGACTGCAGCGCTGCTATATCGACGCGGATGCCCGTGGCTCTGATCCCGAAATGACAAACATCCAATTGCAATTTTTTTTTTCTTCCTATAAAAAATTTGCAAGCGTTTAAATGAAGTAATAGACTGAAATGGAAATAATGCGCTACAGATGGATTGGACATGCTGGTAATCAGGCTGCAGTCTGACACGCTCTCATTCAAAAGTCAAAGTACAGCCTGTTGCAACTCAAATGATGACACACGAGAACAGACCTCCACCAAGGTTAAAATGTTTACTAAAGTGCAGGGAGAACTTATTGTGTTTTTATTGTTCAATCGTGTGAGCGGAAATGATATCCAGTGATCTCTCCGGGGACAACTACTATTTTACTGATGACCTTGCTTGGCTCTATCAAATACAACAGTAAACATAATCAGCAACAACACAATACAAATTGGCTATAACATACAGCCGCCAAATACAAAAGTACTTTAATTACAACTAAGACAAACAAGGTCAGAGACAAAGGTAAAAGCTTTAACTACCTGATGAAGCTGGATAGACACAGCCCTATGAGTACCAGTCTCGTACCAACTAAGAAATATCAGGTGTCCATCAACCATATGGCACATACAACTTCTGACATCCAAACCATGAAAATACACGGAACCACGGTCATCTTCACCAGACAAATCCAGGATATTATCAAATTTCACTTTCGGATAATATTGTAAATACCTTTTCTCAATGTGCACCAGACATATACTTGGCAGAGGAAACAATGGTGGAGAATAGCAAGGCATTTCTTTTGTTTCCTTACTGCAATGTTTGCCCTGCTTTTTTTTTTTTTTCAAAATTCTCCCTGTCCTTGCAGTGCAGATTACTTTTTGACAGCTTTGAGATAAATGCCTCATGTCCATTGCTACATATTTTATTTGGCTGTGTCCACTACATCATGGCCATAAATCAGAAGAATGTGTGTAGCCGCCGTGCATGTTGTGGATGTGCCACATTTGCTCAACAACTTGAATGAGAAATTTGCTTTCTGAAGGCCAGCCCAATATGGCCACTGTTTCTAGGTTGATTTATGAAAGACCAGATGTCGCGTGAGCTGCTCATGTCCGCTGAGATTATGCGGCATGTGCTTTTTACGAGAAGTAAGGAAAACGTTCTTGCCTTTGTAAGCTTTCAGACGATGTACATACTGAGACTGGAAGAGGACATTTTACACTTTTTTTTGCTGGTCGGTACGTCATTTCTGGAGGTTTTCCAAAACTTTAATAGTCGTTCTATAGGTTTGTCAACCAAATGTTAATTTAATTGAATTTATTTGAATTTGATTAAATTGTATGTATTATGTTAATGCTATCTTTTTTAATTACAATAATGTTAGGGTGATGGAATTTATCAAAACGTTTTGTTTTGTTTTAGGCTAATTTGGTCTAATAGGCATTTCCATGCAACACTTGTCCCTTTTAATGAGTTCCTTTTCTGATCATATGGTTGTCATCACACTTTTTCATTGGCATTGGCTATTTCTTTATCTATTTTTTATAATATCGTACTGCTAAAGTACTTAATTTGTTTTATTTTTGACAATGTTTGATTCAGGGTTCAGTGTTTTTGTTTGTCTTTTTCATAAGGTGCAGCGTAAACAACAGCAGTCAGTGAATAAAAGCTTCTCATTCCCTTTTTATGGCGCCCATGGATTAATGTGTAAAGTCAAATGTTGCATTCAAGAGTGGAGGGAAGGTATTGAGTGGATGTGCACATAAGTGCCGCTTAGGGACCAGCACAACCTCAATGATTTATGACGTCGTTGATATAATAAATGTTAACCTTCCTTATTTATTTCTGCGCATTGTAATGACTGCATCTATCAATACTAGAGATGGTGGTAAGTAACGTCTGTGTAAGTCATGAGAAGTCTTCAAGTGTCAAGAAAGTCCCTGGGGTCACCCGAGACTGGTTCCCAGTCAATCGCAGACCACAGAGTGACAAACAACCATTCAAGCATCCAATAACATGTAAGGACAATTTAGAGTGTCCAATACAACTGCCATGCATGTTTTTAGAATGTGGGAGGAAGCCAGAGCGCCCAGAGAAAACACACAGGCCCGGGGAGTACATGCAAACTCCACAAAGGCAGGCTGGCGCGAACTGGGTTTGAACTCAGGACTCTGAACAGTGAGATGGATGCACTGTCGAGATTTGCGCATCATTTTATTATGTTGTAAAGTGTTCTTTTGAACAAAAGATTGTATCCATTTGGTACATTTTTTTGCTACTGTACTTTCTGCACTATAAGGCGCACCCTCAATTAATGACATATTTTAAAACGTTTTTCAATCACAATATAGTAATACTATATTGCCGTAAAAAAAAGGCTTTTAGGTGCGCCTTATAGTGCGGAAAATGCGGTACTTTTAAAAGAGTAAATCTCAGGCAATTATCACGCCCAGTTGTCAGCAAATGCAGATAACAGCAAATTTCTTTCAGTAGATGGTATATCAAGAAGGAGCATACTGTATGACTCTTCTGACAATTAGGAAAGGTTCTCTCTTGATGCAGTCATGGTGATGAATGCTTCCCTGATTCAAAAGTCCACACACCTTCAGGCAAATGGTGCCGGCCAGACACTTATTGTGCCGTGTGGTGTTTTGTTGTCCGATCTAATCGTCGCCGCTAGAAGAGCGGATAATTAATGGCGGTGTGGTGACACGGAGAGAACCGGCGGCCATTAACGGGCTACGGCCTCGAACTGGTTTACCCAATGTGTCCTGCTACTTGCTTTAATGAGCATGCGGGTTTATCGGACATTTGGAGGTGCTTGTAGATCTCAAGCAGGAAAGAATAATAATTGTCATTTATGCCTAACAAAATACAAGGACTTCCAAATGAATTACAATTGCAACATCAATGCAATTAAACCAAAAGAATATGTATCACTGAAGAGAAGGTTTGTTTTGTGGAGTTGAAGCAAATGCTGTACTGTATAAGGTTCTCCTTGTCCTACTGACTGTATGTTTACTATTGAAATTAATCTGTGACGTCACTCGTGTTGATCTAAAAAATACAACAAAAATTAAGGAGACATCTATTGTTATAAATTATGAAATACAGTGAAACCTCAAGATAGGGTCATTTCTGTACAGGTTTTTATCTTAATATTACAAAAATAACTAAAAATAGCATATAAAAATCAAACAAAACAAAATAAAGCAAAAAAATAAAACTTGAAATCTCAAAATTCCCATTTGAATTTAATGCAACATGAGATTCTCCTGCTCGTTAATATGACTGCTCTTTGATGAGGAGCAGATGTCGGATATTATTGCGCTTCTCTGTCACACATACAATTACTATGGAGGACTTGAACACTGTGCGGAGATATGACTACTATGAAATAATGAAAATAAGGTGTTTCAAAATCAATACACGATTTATTGAGAACTGAATGTCATGTTGTAATACTCGTATTGCGTCACTTTGTATCGCAATATATAGGTATTATCGCCTGGCCAGCACTAATTTTATATATATATATATATATATATATATATATATATATATATATATATATATATATATATATATATATATATATATATATATATATATAGTTCCAATTCTTGCACACAGCACAATACATCTCTCTCCATTGAGGTAAATTGTTTTTAAACCAAAACACTCTGCCGCGAAATTACAAAAATTGAGTGAGCCCAATCTCCTTGTCGATTGACAATGTTTTTTTTTTTTTTTTACCGAGCAATTGGCTTAAAAGGAAGCTGCCTGATGCTTGTGGCACAGCTAAGCACATATAAAAAACAAACAAAGAAAAACATTTTTCACATACACACATATAAGTGCTGCTAATTGATTCCAGTATGCCGTCGCGTGGCAGCGTGAGGTCAAAACGACCTTTGGGGTGTCCAACTGTAATTGCAGTGAGAGTGAGTGCTGTTTTTCAAGCTAATAGCACTGATGACTGCAGAGGAGGTAGTGGGGGGTGGGAGATTTTTTTTTTTAAGTATTAGGAAAGCTGAGCATGTGCAGGAGGTGTCAGGCGGGTCACTTCATCATAATAAAAAGTCACTAATCGCGCTGCACAAATTGTGCGACGAGAATGCATGATACCGGTCACGTAAGCCCTTGAAAAATAAGAAAGGAGTAGCAGTAAGCCTTTTCTTATAGCAACTTTCCTTTCCCAGGTGGTGTATTTGATTTTTTTTTTCCCTAGACAAGGCAACTGCATATACAGCACATTTCTTTCTCATACAAGGCAACTCTATGTGCTTCACTCAGCTAAAAGCACATCTAAAAGCATCAACAGTGATGGGAAATACAGTAGAGGTCCAAAAAGTAAAAAGACATTGAGGATAAACCTTACGTGGTATTCAACCAGCAGATAAACAAGCTTGAACTTTAGAATCCTCGCTCTCTAGAGACCCAAAAATGGCAAAATTTGTTCAGCCAATATTGCATGAGGAAAGGTCTTGCTCAATAATTTGTAAATACCCACATGCATGGAAAGAGTAGTAGATTTTTTTTTTTTAAACATGAAATTTACCAAAATTCGGTGAGGTTTTGGACTGACACCAGCAATATACTGATAAACTATATACGCATAATGTACCATAATATCACAAAATTAATTGTTTTTAAATAAAAAGACTTCCTGCTAAAATGTAAGTAGTTGCTTAAGTGCACGTTCTTTATCAAGAATTCCCAAATGTAAAAGGAAAAAATGTTTTATACTTGAAATCATTACAAGACTTAGTTGTACTCATCCATTAAACAAACAAACAAAAAAAACTTGTATTATAGAAATCTAACTTTATTCTAAACATACAGTATTACAAGACATCTCTAAAAAAAATATTTTCAATGCGTAACACATTTTGGTGGCGAATATATGACATTTTAAATCTTGTAACATTACTCCATTTTGGAAAATGAAAAATTAAGTTGAGTAACACAATTTTTCAATGATGAAGTAAAAAAAAAAAAAACAAGGATGGCTCAGTACCTTTTTTTCCATTGTGGATGGATATAAATACTGCAGAGGCGAGGATTAGTCAACACCAATCCTATATGGTCTGATGCTATTTGTCACTCAAAAGTTGTTCATAATGTGGGTGTAATTTGCTTGACACCACATTCATCGTACATCTACTTGCATGATGAAAATAGAGGCACATGACAATCATTGCACCCCTGCGCTTACCGCATGTCCCGCAAAGTAAAGTTGAGGATATATGATATAGTTTGATTAGATCGGGCTAGCCCCTACGAAATACTCAAGTATTTTTGTCACAGCAGTCGTTTGTGCATAGTTAATAGAAAATCTAATGATGAAATAAAACTTTTCAACAAATTACGGTAGAATTAGTAATGATATCAGGTATTTACGTGTATATCGTGGCTGGTACCAGCCTTATTTCAAGGTATTGGCATTCAAAACCTCATTCCATACCCTTTTCGGCCACATGCTTGCAGCCGTTTTACAATCAGGAAGTAGAAATTAGAACTTGCTATCAAAAGTATTAGGGGGTATATCGATATTGATTCCCGGTATAGTTGACTAGTCATGAATTAAGTGCTCATACTGGGATGTGGAATGTGGATAGTGGTATCTGACATCCCTACAAAATAATTACATTGAAGTGGATTAATTCAAATGAACCAGCATTGATTTGTCCTCGTCCCAGTCAGAGTTCAACACCGGACCAAATGGCAAAACTCCAGTGAATGATGCAGGTCTTGCAACCGTTCTCAGGTTGGCTCAAGTAACACAATGACTCATTGCTCATCAATGGCACTGCGTTCACGGTTAAAAACAAATAAATAAAGCTTCAAAGTCTTCCCTCCAGGATTCGAAACGAAGGTAGCAGCTTCTATGGTCTGATGAAACCACTCAACGGTGTTTAAAAAATATAACTCACAGAACTCAAGGCCGCTGTGAACTTTCAGCTATCAGCAGCGCCGCGAGTCGGTTTAACCTCCTCTCGCTAATAGCCGAGTGTGGAACTATGCTATGAGTCAATCGCCATTTACAGCTTTCGACAAATCAGTTTCATTCTTAACTGGCAGGCTTGTAAAGTCACAGTATAGAGAGAAGGTACCCACTGTATGATAAAAGTGAAACAGTGGCACCTTGACTTGCAAGTTTAATTCATTATCCGGTAATTCAAAGTACCGGTAACGGTGTAGAAAATGATTTTCCAGACTAGATATACACAGTAGCTTTTTGTTGTGTGTCGCTTGTTATATTAGGGTACAAAAACGTTGGCAGAAGGAGGTGACCTTCTAGCATTGCCAACTCTGGCATGCGACAATTAGCCACAATCAGCAGCGTCTGGTGATGCTGTGATGACAGCACCGCAGAGGTGCCGAGCGAGGAGGCTACACAACAGTTGGCATCGCTTGACACGAGTGCGAGAGAGAGACATACGGACAGGCTGCTGACAGGGAGATAATACTTTACTGGACTCGGGGGAGAGAGTCAAGGGCCCTGAGGTCAGCTGGAGGGCTCTTGCACCAGGGCACTACAATTTATTCTTGTTTCCACATCAACAACTAACTAATGATCAAACTGATAAGTAGATCAACAACTAACTATCGAATTATTTTTGATAATTGATTCATCGTTTGGAAAAAAAAAGACTAAATGATAGGAATGTCAGCTTCTCACCTAGATGCTACCCTTTTTCTGTAATCCTCCATGAAAGCAGACTAATTATTTTTGTGTTGAATCATCATAAAACATTTGATTTTACTTCAAGAAACAACGATGAACATGCTATTTAGGTTAAGTGACATAATAAGATATTGCTGGATTATTAAAACAGTTGGTAGTTGGACCCCTACTTTGGTTCAAATTAAAACGATAGTTTGTCAGCAAAACACAGTGGCTATAGGGATGTTCAATAACATAACAGTTTGACTACTTAACTCTTGCATAGGCACAGTAACAGATACCAAGTACTAATTTTGAAGAATTATTGATATATTCAAATACACAGTTTTGTCTCAAAATGGAAAAAAATTGTCTTTTTTTTTTTTTTTTTTTCAAGGAAGTACAATTTAGATCCTGATCATAAAACTGCTCCAAAAGTTGCGCTGACACTAGCATCGGCTGACATCATTAGTACAGATACCTTGCAATAAATTCAGCTATCGGCCTGATTCCGATACTTGGCATTGATACTTGATCATCCCTGGCCACATCAAAAAATGAATAAACCCCACAAATATGCAAGGGTTCATCATATTTGAATGCAGACTATCGCTTTAAAGACTACTGTGACCATCCTTCTCTTCCACCATCCCAAGGTGTTGCCAAAAAAGGGTATGATACTCCGCATTTAAATGCTGGGTTTTTATCCTATCGCACACTACTTTAGATTCCTGCAAGCTCCAAAAACATCATCAGACAGAACATGTGAACTGTGGGAGACCCGAAAGTAAGCTATCCAAAGGCGGGGGGACAGCGAGTCTGGCCGACTCGGGCAGAGGTCTCCTCATCCCGCTGACGGGACGGAATCAATGGAGGGTGCCGCCGACAGCAAACCCCCGGCGGGAAGGCGGTTGGCATGAGGAGCCACGGGTGCAGGGGGGGGGAGGAGGAGGGATGGGAATGTTGATGAGCTTTCTATTCACACAAGCGTGCCAGGTGAATAAATGAGGCCTGACTTGAACCATGGGAGCTGATGGCCTCCTACAGACCATGGAACGGGATGAAGCATCTTATACCAACATAATGACAGAAAAACAACAACACCGATCGCAGATTTTATCATTCTTGCAATATGTCCTTCTGTGACCCAGCCTATTTATTTGAGTCCACGGTTGTGTCTGTTTTGTCTCAGGAAGACAGTAAAGTTAATTGCACCGAATGAGCAGTTGTACATATTATGTCGAACGTATTATGAATTGACTGTACATTCATATTTTTATATCTGTGATGTGAACTGCGAAACAAGACCTACCAAGGAACATTGCACGAGACATCACTAGAAATGCGAGGCTGTTCACAACTAAGATTTAGTAATATAGCCCAAATGAGTCCAAAGATATAGACGAAAACAAATGTCCACTAGAGTGGACAGAAAGGAATAGGCTGACTGGCCCGAGGATATTGATGCACCTTGACTTGTGTTTTATTTCTCGTACAACGCATTCCCCTTGTATAACCGCTAAAAACAACTTGGCGTCCTACGGTGTTAATTACTTTTAACAGAGAAAACATTGATGGACCAAACGGCTTCACCTCTCAACTGTTTATGTCTTGTTGGACACAGTGACTCTGCTCCAGTAAGCCTTGTGTCGAACACAAAAATAACGAGGAGAAAAAAAAACAAACAGGAGAAAAAAAAAAAAACAAGTTATTTCCGGCAACAGCAGCAGCCTGTAAATGCGGTTTAACAGTTGAGCACTTTAATCACCATTATTGTGGCAGCTTCTGTGCAAAGGTGGAGTTCTTGTGCGTTAAAAATGGCATCTTTGATAATAACCATTATTATTGTTTCTATTGTTATGTAATTTTCCTTCATCCCTTCCTGGGACTATTATTTAAATCAAACATGAAAGCACCTTATCTCACCGACTTTTATAGCGGACGATGGCAAGGAATGAGGTGAAAATCAAAAATCAAGACAAATAAAGGGACAAAAAGATACTTATTCCTCATTGTTATTATTAGACATTTGGGGACCCCTGTACATCTCAAACAAATGCTCATGTTTACCTGATGCTAACTCCACCCATGCCAATAAACCTTTAAATGTATGCAATAATGGTGTTTTGTGTCGTATTTTTTGTTGTTTTTTTTAGATTGAGTTATGAACAAGGTTTTGGAGAAAAGAATACTCAAAAATAATACTACATATATAAAAAAGAAGAAGCAATACCTTTGATATAGAGGCGGGCAATTCGTCGGTGCTGATGAGTGAAAATATTTTAAAAACGACAGACTAAGACTGACGGAATAGTATCTTAAAGCCACGTTGGGTATGGACGTACGATATAGTTGAAGAACCTTTCACTTTATGTGCATGAGAACGATTTGTGTAGGTAGAAACAATCTTGACAAATACTGTTAGGTCAACATGCGTGTCATGCTTCCTTTCTTGTAATTCATTCTACTCTGCTGATGGATAAGCAAGTTCAACAGAGAAATTTTTCTTTGCGTTTAGAACTGCCTTTCATCCTGCAAGAGTTCACTTGACTGAATAAGAATATTCTCTTACTTGTCTTTTCACACTCTCTTACAGACCACAGGACTGCTCTCTTAAGACTTGTCTTTGGAACTTCAAGTAGCAAGAAATCCTAAAAGACAATTAGTTTTCCCGATTATATTACTAATCCTGCCTAAATCCTAAAAATTCCACAACAAAGCAAAGCCACACCCGCTGACAGATGCGCTTCCCTGTACAGTAGCTTTAGGTCCCGTGATCATATACAAGTGGCTGTATTGTTTTTCTTCTTTAGGCAATATGCCGACACAGGTTCTGTTTATGAACTCAACAAATGCACCCATCCACTGGCAAGGTTTAGGTTTGACATTTGGTTTAGGATGATAGGCATTCTTTGGTTAGATTGCCTTTTTTCGCAGTGCACTAACATGTGTGCTGAAGCCAATGACGGTAGAAAACAGATTGCATGGCAAAGATCTGTTGGTAGAGTTTAATGGAAAAGAGATGAGTGGATTGGGGGGGTGATTTAAATAAATTAACCTTCAGTGGATTCCCGGAGGCCCGTGGGAACGACAGGAGGAGGAATTGTCCCCTCGTTGCTGTTGTAATGTATACTGATGACGTGTTGGTGGCCCCTCGTGCACTTTGTTCCTGTTCATCTGTGTAAGTAAGCATGAGCTGGTGTGGATAAAACAAGCAGAGGATTGGGAATAAAATGTACTTTAGTGCTAAACTACTTTGTAAAAGGGGAATATAAGATCCAAATCCAGCAGATGTCACTATGTTTTTAATGGGTTGTTTTGATACACAATGTAAAATCCATCGTGAAACAGAACAAATATCATCTTTGCAAATTAAAATCTTAATATTTTCGTGTGTTCGTATCCATAAGTCATATATTTGTTGCCCGCTAAGTGTGTGTCTTATTTCCCACATTATAAGCAGTCAGTGAATGCCTCACCTTTGTAACATTGTTTTGCCATACAGTAGATAACCGAAGATGCGCACCATCCATGTTCCACCAATTTTATGATTGTGTGTGTCTATGCCAAAAGACCACAACTAATAAACACGTAAAATGAAATACTGTTCTCTTACTGGTGCTCTCTTAATTGAATCAGCTGGAGACATAACTTTTACAAGAGCTCCGTTTAGTAGTATTTCTGTGTGTGAACAAGGATTGACTCGTATGTTGTTTCAGTCTGCTTGCTTCTTTTAATGAAAATAATACTGTAACAACCTCAGCTAACACAAGCTGCTGTTTGCTGCAACAGGCTATGGCTGCTAACAGCCAACTGAAGTTGAACGCCTCTTCCTGTTCCGGTAATTGATGTCAGAAAACGGCCGATTTGAAAATGCTCATCTGTGCATGCTTAAGTGGCCAATAGATCAATCTTCCTCGAATTAACCGAATTTTTAAGTTACCATTTATAGGACGCACCCCATAATGTTGGCCTTCATCTTCACCTGATTTGGGGAGTTACGTTATTCATTTTTATTTATGTCGTGCCATTTTAGGGTTAGGATTGCCGGTCTAACTTCTCCTTCGTGCCTAATTGTCCTTTTCCTGCTATGTGGGTCCATCTGCTCCTAGTTGCTAAAGGAACTGTTGGCAATAAAGAATTATGCCCCATGAATTCTGAAGATCAAAATTTGTGAAGAGCTTCTGTAAAAAAAAGTTATCATGTTATAATCTTTTCGCTGCAGAATGCAAATGATATGTGTAGGGCAGTAGCGACTGCTCATCAGTTATTTTACATATAATTGTAATAAAACGACAACAAAAAGTGATTGCATCATGTCATTTTGAAGTGAGCCCTACCATACCAATTTGAATTGTAAATCCATTGAGTCAAACCAACTTTGTTCCACTTTCTATCAAACTGTCCTTGAATTGTTTAGCACCCCACGTATCAAAAACCATATGAATTGTCTTTTTATGGAGATATGCAGCTCCTTGTGTTATCATTTATATGTCAAAGTGGTTAGGAAGGAAAAAAAGTCATCCGCAATAAATCTTAAATGATCACATAAAACATTCCTTGATAATTACGATTCCCATTCACTGATGAACTATTTGTGGGCTTTGCAGATTACCCATGCGGTTCTGGGGGCTGGTTTATTGTTTTTATGGAAAATATTTTTTGTTGCGGGTTTCTAAGTGTGAAAAAAACTGCCATGATAGTCACAAGACAGCAACCGCTCAGAACAAGCTTTTTTCATAAAAATGAATTGTTTTCCTTTTTTATTATTGCAATATAGAATTGCAGTATAAAATGCATTACCACAAGTTGTTGTGTTTTCAAGGCATTGTGCCGAGACTTTCTTCATCTCCAGTTTTGCAACGAATGCACATCAGTATCAGTGTCATGCCAGCAGTTTCATTCAATCACATTCAACAAAATCTGCAACGGCGTCTCAGTCCAACCGTGTTACCAAACAGGCCAAGAAAACAAGAACAACAACAGCGTCTGCACTCCGAGTGGTTTCACTTCTCTGAGCCCATTTTCACAGAAAGCTATCAGCGTGATAAGTCGTCTCAAGGAGCACTGAAGATTTGTAGCTGTTTTTATGTTTGCACACAAAAGTGCATGTGGCCCAGTGCGATAGGAGCACAACAAAGCCCGTATAGGTGTGTGTTGCGCTATGTGAATGTGTGTGCCTGTGGGCTGGGTTCCTTTCCAGCATTCCACATGCCTGCAACATCGTACTGACAGGCGGCACAGCTGAGAACCTCCGTTTTTCTTCATTCAAATCTCTTTGGAAACAGACCAAGTGAACAACAGCATCAGGGCTGTCTGTCAACGGGTACCTGTCGACATGGGTTACATCGTCGCCATGGTAACCTAACTTGATCCGCTCACTTTGCTCTGCTCACTTTGTAAGCTTTTAAGCGCACACTGGGCAAAATGATGCACTATGGTCGTATTCCCTTGATGCAAAAGTGAGCATTTTACAGTCTATGTTCAAGGAAAGTTGAGATATCAAAAAGCCAAATTGTTTTAAGTTGGAGGTTCTACTCATGAACTTGGGGTTGGTAATTCACAACCGCTGTGCTTTGTCTCCTTAGCATGCCAGCAAATATCAGAGGTCTGCTTTGTGTAATTTTCATATTCACTTAAATAGTTACTCCAATTACAAGGCATTAAAATATGGTTCAGCATCACAGTTTGGGAGTCAAAATTTTGAATTTGGCTGCTCATTAAAATCCCCCCAGGGGTGCAGGTGCTTTTTTATTTTTTTTATTTTTATGTTAATACTTATAATCAGGGGTGCACATACCGGTAACTAAAAAAAAAGTCATGGGTTACTCATGCTCCTACTCAGCTTTATGAAAGGCAAGAACAACTATTACACGTGTGAGCTTGTGTTGTTCCTGCAGTTTGTCTCCCCACTAAGCAATAGGACTATTATCTATTCCTTCTCGATTAGCTTGTTTGTTAGCCAACAGATGCAATCCATTCACATACTTTTTTCAATCTTGTCAAATAAAATATGACTGAAAATTTTTGACCCTGTATCAAATGCATCGGTTTTATCTGCTAGCTGAAGACATGAGTGATAAATCTTACGCCACATTTAAGTGTGCTTCCAACCGCACTTTGGAGAAATTTTATGGAAAAAAAATAGTGTTCAGCTCAGGCTCAGTTGTTGTCTTGGGTGAAACTTAGGTAGGGTATGCATATGCGCAAAATGAAGCAAGCAACGTTACGCATCAGTGATTTCTATAGTGCATGCGTACCTGTCATGTGGTTTCTTGCTTATATTGTCATATTTTTACTGTTTAATAAAAACCTTGTTTTGGGTTTCAAAGATTACTCTGTGAAAAAAAAAAAGTTTATTGGAATCTTACCACTGTGCCTGAAGCGTGTAAAAAAAGTTTGAATTATCTCACCACTAACCAATGGCACATCATTCCCGTCATTGAAAATCTCCAATGCTCTGTTTCAAGCCAAGATTAATGGGAGGCTTTACAGACGTCAAGAACAGCATCCACTTTAAGCCTGAGGCGTAACAAATGGAGACATGACTTGCTGTTCTGACCTCTTATGGAGTAGCCTTGGAAGATACTATTGCTAAAATAACCAATTTAATGATGTCCTAAGACTTTTGCTGTGTGCTGCAGCTAAATATAAAAGAAGCGCTGAGGAAGCCCTGCAGCGGTTCAGCTGCTGGTGGTCATCTGTCATTCAACATCATTAAGACACACGATTGCCAGCTTAAATTTGGAGCCAAGCGTCTGCTTTACCCGCTGTGCCCATTCCGCTGCTTGACCACTGACGACTCTTCAAGGTAATCTGACTGCGTTCTTCACACACGGGGATTCGAGATGATGTCACCGATGACAATAGGCTAATTCTAAAGTTATCATTAGGTTGGTCGGATGAATGCGAGCAATGGCCACTGACATGGGAATTTAATCCGTCAGATGAAAGACAGCGACTCCGACGACGTGGTTTAGAATCATTTATCTCTAATGTCGTTTTTGCGACAAACCTGCCTGTCATCGACTATGTTGGATGACTTTTCAGCGAATCGTTCGTGCCATGATAGAGAGGTCACACATGGACAAACTTATGATGGAATGACTACCGTTGCGAATAGTCTCCAAGATAAAGTACACAGTTACCTGCAATTGACAGGCAACTACATCAGGTTGTAGCCCGTCTACTGCTCGAAGACTGGGATAGGCTCCGGAACACCCGTGACCCTCATGTGGAAAAACAATGGATCAAATCAATGGATGGAAAAAGTACACAATGAAAAAAAATGTTCTGTAAATAACTGTAAAGCTGTATTGTATATTGTTTGCATTGCTATTGGTTGCAGATGAAGGGTCCTATTTTGGATCAGGACCAGGGTTATTTCTCTGAAAGGAAAAAGTTATCCAATTTAATGCAGAATTGACAACACGGTCACTGAGCTGCTATAAACTACGGTTAATCCACTGGTTCTCAATTATTTTTTGCAAAGCCCCCGCAGGAAAGAGAAAACCCTCACCGTGATTTAAATACGACTATTATTTATACAAGATGTATTATAAGCAAAACTGTCTTTTTCTGAATTTAAAATGATGCCAATCAAACTTTAGATGCCAAAAACAATGTTTTTTCTCTAGGGTCATCGGAGCTCCCCCAGGGCGGCCCACCTCACTATTTGAAAAGGACTGAGTTAAGCAAAACTGTACACATTTCATACTAGAAAAAAAGCAGCAGGTAAGCAAAATGAGGTCCACTCGAATATTTTAATTATTCACTGACTTCATATCTTTCTCGCCTGAAGCTACTGTCAGCGAGTCAATGATTCCCCATCAAACAAATGTGTTTCATATTTCAAGGATAATGCAAATGGAGGCGATGAAGCTGGTTTCAGAGTGAAAAATTATATTATTGAGGTTTACATATTTTCCCCAAGTATAATGTCACAATTCAATTTTGTACTATCTCCTGTTGTCATCTTTTGACAAAATACTATAAAATGAATGGTGGGTGTAAATCTGTGTTGACAACATAATATGCCCTGAAACCCATTATCTATGATGTATGCTGTTATCATGTTGTAGCAATAGAATTAGATTTAAATTTAGTGTATATTTATGAGACTGAACTGAAAGGATAATGATTTATATGATATGTTCAAATACCAGAGAGAAAAACTTAATTCATTCTTTTTTTATGCTTTATTGCTTCAGCATGTACGTCAAAAAGAGAATGCGAACAGTTCTATAGGGAAATTATGTTCAGAAAATAAATGTGTTATCTTTTGATGTCTTCCACTGAACCCTTAATGCGCTTCCAAGGGATGAATACATCATTTCCATAATCAGAAAAAGCCAAATTGCCTCAAATGGACCACAAATGTGTACCGCAATCCTGCTGTTTACATGATTTTAACAAGAACCAATGAGCAACTTTACGCGTTTACGCTCATCATTTACCGGAACCTGAAATGGTCCCGATGAGAATACACTAATGCTGGGATGGGGAGACCTATGTGACATTGAATACAGCCATCAGTGAGACACAATAAAAAATGAACAACAACGGTGTTTGGTGTGCACTTCACGGCATGGAAGGAGAACGTGGAGATTGCAGAGTATGTTTGAGATCAACTTATCATTCAAGATGACCTCTAAGTTGACAGAGGCTGAAAGCGATCTCTTTGATCATCTTGTCCCATTTGTGCTTGTATTTTCATTGTGTAAGGTTGGTGTGATCTGGCCAAACATCGACTAATTATACCGCAAAGGAGCCTCCAAAGCAGAGATGGGAAAATGAGGACCAGAAAGAAAAAATCCTGCCGCAGTTTGGCTTTAGCCACAGGTGCTTCTACTCAACTGGTAGGTTAACAAACTCATTTGACTGCAGGTTGAGTAGAAGCGCCTGTGCCTAAAGCCAAACCGTGACAGGGTTTTTGATGAGAAGACGTTGGGATTCGAGAAAGCGGAGAGAGTTGCATCCAAAATCTCATTGGCTAAAAGAATAGACAGGGATTTCACTGGTGTGTGGCGTGTAATCGATGCCTTTACTGGAGAACTTGAAAGCATAGGGAAAATAATATGTGCATGGCAACATAGCAAAGTCGATACCTGATTGGATTAAAAAAAAATCAAATTAAATGAAACAACAAATTATTGGAAACTGGTGGCTAGGACACAACAATAAAATGAGGACAAAAGACAGTAGGAAATAAATGATTACCATTCCATATAAGTTGTGAATTTTGGTCTGTTCTTGTGATAGCATTTGGCATAGAAGTCTTGAAGGCCCTGATGACACTACCACCGGTTAAAGGAGTAAAAACAACAAATAAAGTATTATTGATTTACAGTTAAAGGGACCATTGATTGGGCCGAGGCGGCATGGTGGAAGAGTGGTTAGCACATCCACCTTACATTTCACCACACGGTTCAAATTTACTAAAAGCATTTAATACACTTTTCTTTATGCATGTACAATGTCCATCAGGGCACAAATCCGACTTCGCGGAATTCACTTACTGCAGAGTTTTCCAGTCCTCAATAACTGCAAAAAACGAGTGAATGCTGTATTTGTATTATAGCTTTATTGAAAATAGAGATCAAAATCTGCACAATATCCCTGTTCCTCGACGCAAGAAATCATATTGTGCTTGTGTGGTAAGTAAAGCTTCATTTTCAGAGGGTTGTTTACGATTGATTCTCAGTCACATCAAATTTGGATCAGGCGTGATTTCATATCCCACAGCTCTTTGGAGCAACTTCCTCATGTGCAAAAACCTCAGTCTTCCAAAACTTTGATCTCCGCTCCCACCGAGAACGTTGATGCCGATCAGCTGCTCGACTGACAGCAACGAGCTCAACGGGCCGACAGAAGGTGACGCTTTTGTCGAGCGCTGAACAAGAGAATTCCCTGAGATGGATGCTGACAGCTGCAAACATCCCGGGAAAGGAAGAAAAACTTTTAAAAGGTTTCGTAGGGAAGTTTGATGAGATGGCAGACAGTTTTTTTTGTGTGTGTGTGTGGGATGGGGGTGTCTGATGTTAACACTCATTAGTATTCGCACGCTCTGTCATTCAAGGATGAAGTCGACTGAAAGGTAGATAGAATAGATATAAAAGAATGAAATGCAAAGAGGAGGGAAGGTAAACATGATGCTGGATGGTGTATTGCTTCAAAACAGCTAAAGCAAATGTTTCTTTTCTTGTTTTTAATTGCTCTTAGGGTTGTTAATTCCCAAATTATTGGCATATTTATTCCCTAAATGTGCAATTAAGTGCCACAGCTGCCATTGTGTTTATTCATATCAGGTGGCGCGCTGCAATTTTGGTAATCACTTGGCGTGAAATTACTCACGTTTCCATCTCCTGAGAGGCAACGTTTATCTCAAAAGTAATTTGTTTGTTGGAGAAATGTATCTTATCATCTTCATATCACAATAACTTTTCCATAGATGCTTTGCAAAGTTGGCATTGCTGCTTCCATCGTATAGACCAAAGGTAACTTACATGCAAACTTTTTGAATATGTTTCAGGATATGTTTTTGTATGTTTGTAGGGTAGGCATTTGTCTGGTTTTGTTTTGTTTGTTGAAAATGTGTGCAATCGATATTTAATGTGAAATATAATATTGGTAAAGGTCCATTCGTTCATTTAGAATTGCATCTCCAACACAGCAGCTTCATAATTGGACTTTTACCTTTTTTAAACATTAAAATGTTACACTATCATAGTCGCCGCTTTATTGGAATTGGAAGAAGAAAATTAAGCAGTCCCTCTTTCACTTATCCCTTTAATGAGCAGCAATCCTTTTAAGAAAATGGCAAAAATAAGGCACGCATATGCACTCACTCACACACACACACACACCCTGAGGGTTTTTTCTATCATAATGGAGACATCTCCCTGACATCATGTATTTGTAACCCCTAACCTTAACCATCACAACAGATTGCCTAACCCTTAATCTAACCTCAAGCAAAATCCTATTTAAACCTTCAAAATCTAAAAAGAAGTCTTGACCCTCAAAAAGAGATCTGAACTTCCACAACCAAAATGGTGTAGCAAAAGAGGTAGCCACAAAGACTGCAAGGGAGCTGCTTTATTCAGTAGATGCAAAAAACTATGCTTGTCACTCTTTCCTAGTAGCCATGCAATTGGATTTATTAGACAATTCGCCCCTAAAAGAATAAAAAAAAATCTAGTATCAAAGGCCTTTTCATGATAAAGGATGGATTTGCTCTCCTCCCGACTCAGATGGATGTACCTACATAGGATCATGTTTCAAACACGGGAGCAGACAACAGAAGACATGACAGATTGGGGAAAGACAATTCCCAGAAAGGCTCAATCTGTTCTTGTCGAACGGTGAATAGAGAAGAGGCTCTCCTGAATGAAGGCAACTATTACAATCTGTTGTAAACACATTATGGGCCAGGTTTCGTGTCGTATAAAAAAAACGTGGCGT
Organism: Hippichthys cyanospilos; assembly: GCF_059441005.1. Lineage (NCBI taxonomy): Eukaryota > Metazoa > Chordata > Actinopteri > Syngnathiformes > Syngnathidae > Hippichthys > Hippichthys cyanospilos. The sequence goes on along the minus strand of NC_142381.1, from coordinate 11,965,628 downwards.
GACTGCGATATTGAGGACGCATCTATAAATGCATAAAGTCAATAACGCATCATGTTTAAGTCTGCTGGATACTTTGTTTGCATCCTGATATTTTTGGGTTATAGAGGGAACTGTTAAAAAGCAAGAAGGAATATGAGTTCTGTGTATGATACCTTTTTTCAGATGAGAGTTACCGCTGCAAAAATATGTTCGGGCGTGTCTGATGTGACGCTGTTTTCGGTTCAGTCTGTGGTGTGTTTACCATTTCAATTATGTTGAAGTGAGGGTAGGAGTTTCAATTAATTGGGCCATAACTCTGTCTAATAGAAAAATAGTGCTTTAATGCCAAGTAATTGTACACCTTTTTATTTTTGTTATTTCTAATTTACACTTGATTCAGTTTTGTTTTCTCTTTTTTTTTCATTACCCCTCTCTCTGTGGGGGATTTAATCCCCAGCACACAAACCGTGTTATGGAAAACAATGCAGTGGGAGCACAATTAGCTAATTAGCTGCCCTGTGCAAGTTTTTCGCATCGCGTTAGCTGTGACCTAACACTGAGCATTTAGCGCCTCCATGCGCGCCGCTGCCAACATTTTAAAATGCAGAGCAATTAGTGTCAGGCCAACAGATGAGAAGGAGAAACAACGCATCTGTACTCCAGGAGGCCTCTTCTGTTTACGGCTCATAATGCAATTAACTAGAAAGACCCTCTGTAATTAGAAAGTACACCGGCCATGATTAAATCTAGACTCATTACGTGCTTATTTTCACCTGGCACATACGGATTTGGGGTATCGTAGCTCAATAGGTAGACATAGAAAAAATGAACAACAGATTTGACTGTTTGCAACTGAGATGAAATCTTTGTCACGTCACGCTTTTACTCCAAACACAGCTATTGGCTAATCCTGAATAGCAAACAAAGCTACTGCAAACGGGGAGATTGCAGTTTGTGATTTAACAGATTTATGTATACATTTGTAGACATAATGTAATGAGCTTTTGAGGTATTTTGTTTTTGGAGTTAGCTATAAGGACAGTATATCACGAGTTACTTAGAATTCTGTCCAAAATGTCATATGAAGAGCAGAATTTAGAGCCTAAGATCAGGTCACAGAGTAGAAAAGTAGAAAGTCTTTGTACACAAAAATCCAATGTAACCACAGCGAGCATCAGAAAGAAAGGCAAGCAGAGTCCGGATCCGGAAGCAGACAGGATACAGAAGTGGAAAAGTCTACAAAACAATCTAATGTAACCACAGAGCAGCAGAAACTAGACTTGAAAACGAGAATGGAGAATTACTGACCCGCAACCTGAAATGGGAATGAAATAGGAAGGCAGTTTGACATGATAGCTCTAGAGCGACATGTCACTGAGAACCTTAAAAACTGTCAGACAATAATCTTGATGTGAATAAAGCATGTAGTGCAACCTGTGGAGTCTGGAAGGGGACTCCTCCCAGTTGCGGTTCCTTCTGAAGGTTTCTTATTTTCCCCAGATGTGGTTTTTTAGTTTTCCTTCCCCTTCTCAGACCTTTCAAATCGCAATGTTCAAAACAACCAGACAGCATTTACATGACAAAGACACTTTTTGTTGTTTTTATCAGGAATTCAAGCCGTGCTAGTCACCTTGTTTAAAGATAGTTTAAAGTAGTTGGAAAAGTTGCTACAATGTGTTAAGGTCTTGTTTATATCGATCACCTTTTTAGTTTCACTCGGTCAAGTTCAGTCCCGCGTCGCCCGATAAGTCCCAGCCTTTTTGTGTGTTCATCCCTGCGGAATCTCCCTGTGCTTGTAATTGCTTTCGTTCCCTTGTCTCTCTTCATTGACCAGTGCTGGTGTTCTTTTTTTTTTCCCTCCACGTTTTCTTTTCCTCTTGCCTCTTGAGTTGCATTGGATCTTTCGATGTTAAATAACTGAGAATAAAAACATTGTTACCCATCTGCCGTTTACTAACTGGCGCTCGTTAGTCGCTGTGACGAATTCATAGCCAGCATTTAACTGCTTGTCTAACCACTGTTATTCCATTAATTCCATTTCTACCTTGATGAAGACAGTTGGGCAGTGTATAAGTATAGTTACTTTTCAAAACATGAAAGAGTACATCTAAAGCTCCACGAAGAATAAGACTTGGTGAGTTTCAAATAGATTAGAGTCAGTCGAAGTGCATAAAAGATGAACATTTCTCGGAAGAGCAATTGGAATCTGTCACGGCAAGAAAGGGCAGCGTCTCTCACCCACCATTTTCCTCCAGAGTCGAGTGTCCATAAAAAGCAGCTAATTCAAGCTGTAAGGAATGCTGACATCCACTGTAGCAATGGCTTTTCTTTTCAATAAAAAAACAGATTTTAAGGTACAAATTCAAGGCTGGCAGACTGTGACAGTTACATTTCCAAGCTGGCCTATAATTTAAAAAAAAAATTATAATCACTTGCATATCCTGTTAAAGGACTTTTAAACTATGCATTTTCCCAAAAATGACAGTACAACTGCTGGGTGATGTGATTGATGTAAAATGATTGCTTGTTCCATGAAAAAAAACTCCCCCATACTGCGCGACATCAATATGTTAGAAAAATGCCACCGATGCTCCACATACAACAAAGCACATTCTTATGGGAGCATCATGATACTGGCAGAGAAATGATTATGCATGATTAGTAAATGTGTGCATGTCTGTTCTTGTTACTTGCTATGTTTGCCATTGTCGCCCCACAAAGATAAATTGGTGGATTTAGCATGTGACGCCAGTGAACGTACTGTATGCGGTTTCTTCCTCTCCCAGGACGAATGATGGAGTACCACCAGCTCATTAGCAAGCATGTGGGCTTAAGTCTCGTTAAGGAGCCCAAATGGATAGATTTATCTGATTACATTTGACGTGTCATTAGGTACACATAATGCAGGAGTAAGCATGTGCACTTAGACAGATGCACAAAGCTACTTGTGATACTATCAGAAGGAATTCTCAAGAATTATTTATTGCCTGTAAAACCAGAAATGTAAATACACAGTGACGCCTTCTCCATTGCCGTGGTTACATTAAAACAATCTGCTCATTTTTATACTTTACAAAATCATCTCGCGGGCCGAATTGAACCCATTTGCCGGCCAGAACCGGCGAGCCATGTTTGACACCCCTGACTTAGACAAACCTTTAACCCCTTTTTTTTTTCTATATTGCTTTACAAACTATAATTGAGAAGGACTGCTCTATGCAGACATGTTTATATGTCATGTAGAGCGTATAGCATTAAGGCATTTCGCTTTTAAAAGTCTTTAAGGCACTTTCCTAAGGCACTTTCAACATGCACACTTACGATATGCATTAGAGATCATCAAATATTTCTAAGGCTTTAAGTACTTGCATCAAGGTCAAAGCTTTTTTTCCATGTCTATCTTGCACCTGTCTCTTCAAAGATTCACACACATTCAGTACTTTAGACTAAGGCTTTCAACTGAACCTCACACACATTTTGGGAATGTGGTAGGAAGCCAACGTTTCCAGACAGTACAAATTCACGCCAGGTTATCTTCAGTTTTCATCAAAATCCATGTTTGCAAATTAAAATTACGCATAATTAGGGTGAAGTATTCATGTTGAGTATTTGATGAAATGAAAGCGATGAGATTATGTTGTTTTGAAAACCCAAAACTGGGTCCACCAAAACCATGAACATAAACAAGTAACAAAAATCTGGACACCACACATGATGTAAAGAAAGTCAGTTCACTTTTAGGTTAAATTTCACATGAAAGTCCAATATCGCTGATAGTGAGTAACAACGTAAAAAGAGCTATTGCGCTATATTTGAACTCCACTTTATTTCCTCCATACAACAATGAACTCGCTCATGCGTATCATCTGCTGTGTGACCATTCTCCACAGTGGCAATAAAAGTGTACAACATGCAAATTGAATCAATGCATGTGCCTGTTTCTGTGTACGTTTGCATTACACAACAATCCCGACACTGGCATCAGCATAATAAACTCTAAATGCATTTGTCCTGTGCTTTCATCTCTGAAGAGCGTTGTCTTTGAACGCAACAATCGCAAGCATCTCCCCGAGCCTCAAGTTACCATCTAGCGTTGAGCATTTAGTCGAGCTGAAGTGTGAGGAGAATGGAAATAAGATGAGGGCTGACGAATGAGGAAAGAGGCTTGTGGGACGCAAGTGATTCATGGCGTCATTAATATTTACATTTTGTATGCGTATTGTATATCTGCCATGCACTGCTTCATTATTTAACATCTGCAGTCTTTAATGCGTCAAACTTAAAAGTCAGTGATGCTTCATTAAAGTAGGGAGCAGGCCTGTTTTCATGTCAACCATTTGAACAGTCATATTTCCTCAAAGGCCTCTACTCCAAATGTTACTCAATTAACCAATTTTGATTTCTCCTCTTTTATTCACGGTAACATATAAGATATAAGATTGCTTAATTGTTATTTCTAAAATGTTTCTCCGTTAATAAGGCCTCTCAGTCATAATCAAGCAAAATGAGTTCCACAGACATTGGTCCAGCCTAAATTGCTATAACTATATTTAATTGCATTCTACAAATATAAAATTGGTTATTATTCAAAAAATGTATTTGGACAAATTCCTCAATAACCTATTCCAATATACACATAGTCCGCGAGCCATCAGAGACTGTGCAGCTATGTCTGATTTAAGCCTCACCCCGGCTAGCGTGAAACATTCAAACGCTATTTGGATCAGATGGGGATTCCCTTTGATCCAGGTTGGTATGGCGATACGAGACCAGAGAATTTTTTTTTTTCTCTCTCTCTCTTTTGCGAGGCCAAGATGAGAGCAGACAGTATTTTTCTCTAACCTGTGTTCTTTTCTTCTTCTCACTTTTGCCGACTTTCAACTTCAACTTTCTCCTTTCCCAATCTGCATCCTTGACCCACTTGGTTCTCGCCTTGTAGAGCATCTTGAATGAATACATCGACGTGATTTAAGGAAGCTTAACTGGATGAAGGAGTGGTGACCTCCTGCCATTAGAGAAGGATTCCTCTTATGAGTCAGTCAGTTTAAACTAAGGGCTCTATTTTCAAAGACGGCATATGTGCTGGAGTAAGTCTAGTTTATCGAGGGCATTTTCAATTACAATGTTGCACCTGACAATTTGGTGACGGATAATAGACTATAACTAAGTAACTAGTATATTTAATCTCTTACCCAACACTGGTCAAGTACTTTAATCATGCAAATTCTGAGATAAACACCCTTGAAAATGTACCCAGTGTGCTGTGATTCGGTTTGGCAATGAAGTTGTTTTGTTCTGCTGCTCAGCTGTGGCGTGTTGTTGACATATTGAGGATCACAAAAAAATGAAAAAGTAAGGGGAAACCCAGACTTGATACAAGGGTTTTCTTGTTTACTGTCGGCCAGGTCAGAAGGCTTAAAAGTGAGATTCCTGTCTGGCATCTATGACAAATACTTGACCTTCCACTGTCAAACATCACTCCACTCAACATTTCCCGGTACATTCTCCTCTGAATTGCCTGTACATTTCTTTCCCACCAATCTTCAGCCACATTTAATGACTCGCAGGTTCAGCCTTCTCCTGGCTGTCATGGGGGGGGTTAACAAGATCCTTTGCTTCCTTTGGCTCTTTCTGCACCACTTTTCTTTGCTTCCCTCTATAATTTTGCCCGTACTTGGAGGGTAAAGCGCACTGATGCCTGAGATGGAAAATAGTTAAAAAGGGTATCTTTTGTCATTTTATTTAATGGCATGTCTGCACATCACAGGCAGCCCCCATTAAGTTTCTTTCTATAGATCTACTCCTCCACTATGAACCAGTCTTCATAAGAGGTATGTGTTGAATGACAATATTTTCTGTGAATTCTGCTTTTTCTTCTCCGTTGGTCGGTCAGTGCACTTGATCTAGCTTGGTTTGTCGATATCTGCAATGAGTTTGGCAACTTTTACTATTTAGGGATTCCCGATTTGTTTGCATCTTTTGTTTCCATGTTATCAAGATTATCTATACTCAACCACACGGCCGCACAGAGAAAATGGAAAAAAAAAATATGTGAGGCGTTTTCATTAAACTAGGCTTGCTCATGTCACGGAGATTAGTTTTGAAATAGTGACAAAAACACACATTTTAAAAAAGGATATCATTTTAGGATTTCGACAAAAACAACCGCCTTGTGGTCTCGACTTTCATTTCCCAGCAGCCAAAAGGTTGAAATTGTGATCAAACATTATGAACCCCCCTGCATTAGTATTAGAAGAGAGTCAACTGTGTTGAAAGATAAATGTGCCAAAACCTTCACAATACTAGGGATTTTAACCCGCCAGCATTCAAACAGCTGTGACTTGATCAATTTTTGAGCAACCTCCATGTATTATATAGTTACATGAATCCTCTGATTATTCAAAGGGATTGTGACATGCCATTATCAATTTTATGAATTATATTCAATGACATCTTCTACACGCATAGCAGAGTGCAGAATCTACCTGCCTGTACCTCAGTCTAGTCCACCAAAACTGTTTTATAGCACCTGCTCCTCAAAATAGACCACCTGTTGTAGTCTAAAATATAATCTATACTTTCTGTGACCAAATTAGTAATTTCACCACAGGTTGAGCCCAGTGAGGCATAGCCGGTCTACGGATTTCACCAGCCTGCTAAACGTGGCATGAAATCTAAGGTGCACCCCTTTTACCTCAAGTGCAGTCTACTTTTTGTGACCGACTTATCAGTGCATCGGGGTTATCCCATGGAACACCAAGACAGGTGAAACCCCGTCCCAAAAATGGTGGGCTGGACGTGCACTGGCAACAAAATTACCTGCCAAAAATGGCCCCAAGTCATGAAGCATCATGCACTTCATAAAGCTGACAGAGAAAATACTCAGATCGTGCAAGGCTGTTATCTGAGGTGCCTAAATGGAGTAATCCACATTCAAAACAAAATACTCACAATACTACACCTTTTCTGAAGTAGCCTTTGAAAAGCTTCATTCCTCATTGTGTGACTATTGTGTTGAGGAAAGTTTAATGGCATTTATAATTTTAAGGCAGAACAGTTAGTCATTGATTTGTTGTCGGTCCAAACCGAGACTTTTGTTGTGGCACATCGAGGAGGGTCTGATGTCCTCCAGGCTTGAATGTCAATTCATATCTTACAACAAATTGAAAGCCGACAAAATCACCTCGGGCTCCCTGCAATTCAATTACAGACGGCATCGAGAGCTATTGATCCGTCACAGCAATGAAGGGAGATTATAACTACTCATCATCAGTCTGCATACTCAGAAGGCTCGCTAAATCTATCTTGATTGATTCTGAGGATGGACCAAAACAGATGAGCTTTAGATTGTATGGGGAACTGTGTGTTTTTGGTATTAAATTGATTTTCTGGATGTTCCTCAGGGCAAAATTTTAGTCGTATGGAGTACAACATAAACTAATACAATCTAAATCTGTGATGCCCATTCATTGTGTTAGTATTGTGGAGTCATGCCAGAGGAAAATATCTAGTTTCACTTAATTGGTCTTTCATTCTCTTTTCTCATTTGTGGCACATGATGAATAGTGTTAAGGGAAAAAAATTCCTTCCCTAGATTTCGGACTATAAACTAATTATAACCCACACTAACAAAAATTTAACAGAATTTTTTTATTTTGTCATGTGAAGGCTGCAGCGGACTGTAAAATGGAGCTTGTAACATCAGATATTTACACAAAAAGATGGTACATGGAAGTTTTTATTTCAACCTTTTGTTGCAAACTACCTGGTTATAGCAATGTCATTACTTCAAAACAGCCTGAAAATGCCTGCATGTTCAGGAAGAAGATCAGCAACACCAACTATTTTAAACATAACACTGACACACTCGGATCATGACAACACTGTATCAACACAACAATAACACGCCTGATTGAGAGTCTACGAGAAATTATAGGTGGAGATTGCCCACTTTAGGCTAGTAATAAAAACAACACATACGCCACATTGGACTATAAGTCATAGGTTTCAAAGCATGAGAAAAAAGTAACTTTGTGCAAAATTTCCCCCAAATTTAGGATATACTTCAAGTAAAGGGGGGAAATACCAACCTGGATTCAAAAATATGACTACACTTTATTTGGCAGCTTGTTAATTTATGTTCAGTAATACAGCGAAAAGGTCTGTAGTTCTCCGACCATAAGCGTTTATTCACTCAGTCTTCCTTTATTGTTTTCTGAACCTAAACCATACTTGAACCAGCTAAACCTTGATTTATAGTCCAGTAGCAGATGTTAAAATATACCCTACCTACGGCCCTCCCTGTAAAGCCTCTAGGACTGGAGTAATATGTTTTCAAATGGAGAAATATGTTCTTTACATTTTTGCTTTGATTTTGGTTTTAACTTTTTATTTTTGGTCCTTGTTTCAGTTCAGATCAACTATGTGACTCCAGACAATTGATTGACTACATTCCAACTCTGACACTTACCTGTAGTCTGGACTTTTCTACTCGAGTGGGTGCTTTTATTTTTCTCATCTTGTCAGATAAAAGTTTTTTTCTGTTTTGTTTTTTGGGGAGCCTCCTTCAGGGGTTTTGAAAATGGAGTAAAGGGCTCAGGCTGCAAAAGCTGTTCATTCCTTTCAATGTTTCACCTGACCATGATTAATGAGAGTAGTGCTCGGTTTGCAGAGGATGTTGCTGGTTTAGCAGAGCCGTTCAATGTGCTCGGTCGGCCGTGCTCTGCTGCTGTTGCTGTGAGGTCAACAGGCAACTCCCAGATGTCTGAATAGGCCTTATGTTCCACAGCTACAAATAATAGTCACAAACACTTTTATATTCTTTTTCAATAAACACAACAAACATCCTTCCCACTTTGAGCTTCTTGGAGCCTGTTTTGTTTGTGACTAGAAGGCAATTTGACCTTCAACCGAATCATATTGTCGATTAAAGCGAAGAGATATGCGCAAATGTCAGTGTTGCTAAAAAAAGCATACATATGGAGGAGCAAAACCAGAAATATCAATCAACCAAATGTGAAATAGTTCAATACACTCAGGACCACATGCAAAAATTATGTACCCATTTGTATATTTTTTGCATTTAAATGTATTTTTTTAATTCACGTTTACATTTACTTTAATTTTTTTACATTTTGGCAGTTTTGGTCCTTAATACATGGAGACACACCAATCAGTTGTCGCTTCAACACATACTCAATGTACTATGGTGTCAAAGTAACCCTTATTCACGCTTTCATAACCATGAATTTGCCGTGGACCAAAAAAAAAAAAAAGCAATCTCGCATGGTTTGTGTAATGAGCTTTGTATTATTTACTCCATTCATTATTCTATTCATTTCCTTTTACAATGTTTTAATATTAGTGTTGTTCCTACCTTCAGTTTCACAAGGCTACAAGTCATGTGTCTTTTCTATGCCTTGAGATCCACAAGGCAACATACCAGGTGTCGGTTGTTATGCCAACACAGCTTCAGGGAAGGACTGTTTAAACCTATTATGCTTCATGTGAAATGAACGCAGTTTATGAAGCTTCAGTACATAATGCATAGCAACGGGATAGACTGCATGGACATACGTAGATCACAGGGAAATTGTCACTTTTCAGCATGCACTGAGGGGCTCAATGGTCAGGAGTTTCTGTGTATGGTAATTACATTTTTTTAAAATAAATAAAAAATGTGTTAAATGTTAGATAAAATCTTTTCTCCTCATGAAACGATAAATTGAAAATCAGTTAGTATGGTTGTAATTAGTGTCTCTCTTTCCGCTGCTAGGCAAATTTCCTCATTGCTTGATTTCTGCACCCTTGAATCTTAAGACCTCTTTGTAATAAAATATAGTTTTGTGCGCGCTATCGTCTGATGTGATGTATAAAAATAGTGGAAAAAGGTAGTGTGGGGAGGTCAAGGCTGACCATGGTCATATTTTCTCGCCCTGCCGATGGCGAAATTCTTTCAAAGGTTTTGTTTTAATATCCCAAAAGGACTGAGATAATACGACAGTAAAAGCATTACAAGCGATGAGGAAAAAGGCTGTCACAAAACATCGGCTCTGGAGATACTGCCCCACTGTGGGCATTTTTAACAACATTGTTAACGTTCTGAGGGCTTGCTTCAAATGTCACCAAAGAGGTTGAAGTGAAAAAAGTTGGCAGAAATGGAATACTTATTTAGCCAATGAGGCTACTGATAAAAGTTTGGCAACACCTTGAAATTCAAACACATTACACTCAAGAAATTCAAACTATTCTCTCGCTGTGAGGGAAAATCCATCCAAGTCATAAAGCGTTTCATATCATACTGAATCAATGGTTATAACACAAGTGTCAAATACAAAGCCCCGCCACATCAAATGAACATCTTTTTTAATCAAATTGCAACCAAAACCCTTAAAATATGCTGTTTTGTTGGTTTGAAAACAGTTTCAGGATTCATTTGATAAAACCTTGCTTTCTTTTGGAGGAAATTGTTGTAATTGTTAAAAAAAATACATTTATAACTGAAATACGGGGCTAAAAATGGAACATGGTGATACATCTATTTTATTTTTTCACCCCCCCCCCCCCCCCCCCCCCCCAATTCAAAACCCAAGGTTCATGCACCGTTAAAGGCACACCGAATTATAAGGCGCACTGTCAGCTTAAATTGAAGGCTTTTACGCGCGCCTTACAGTGCAGAAAATACGGTACTTTAAATTTATTTGACTGCACAGTTATAACTGCCTTCTGGCAGAACCTTTAACAAAGTGGCCCATGCTAAAAAATGAGTTTGACACCCCTGCTTTATAAGAAAAATTTATGGCTATAGACCAAAGGTCTTGTGTCCTTTTTGTGGCGAGGCCATTATGACTCACCCCCTCCCCCCACACACAAACACACACAATCTTTTCATTCCTCCGATTATCTTATTTCCGACCTTCAATCTCTGATCTCACCCCCTCGTCAAAACGCCGTCTTCATGCCATGGCGCAGTCGACTTTGAGAGAGATGAGCGAGATCGCCGGGGAATTTCCATGGGCGTGACCCTGCCTGCCCTTGAGCTTGATCGATCTCTCGCCCGAGTGCGTTTTATTGTTGTTGGGCAACCCCCCGCCATCCACCCGTGGGCTGTGGATCGGACTCGTGCCAGCCTATTTGCATTTTCCTAAGTATGACTCGCCGCTCACGCTGCCTCAAAGCCTCCAGTCATTTACATTGTCTAAGACGGCTGCTTTACGATCAGGTAAAGGTTATCCATAAAGCCATCATCTTAAGCTTAACGGACACATTTGGCAGATGTTTGAAAGTTATAGCTGGAGGGATTTCAAAGACGCTCGCTTTCACTTGATCCATCTGTCCTTGGTACATTTTAATGCACTGAGCTGGTCCAATATTATCATCTGTTTGATAGCATTTGCAGCTCAGAAAAAGTCATTCGGCAGTCGTATACGGGAACGCGGTGCTGCCACTGAGGAGAAAATATAAATAAATGATAGACGAACATACTTGCAAATATGTTTGTGTGTACCTGTGTGTGTGTGTGTGTGTGTGTGTGTATATATATATATACATACGTATATATATATATATATATATATATAAACCTCAGAACTCAGCTGCATGCAGTATGTGCTGACCATCTTAGCCTGCAATTTAAATTTGATTCTTTGCTCCCGGTTTGGTCACGACATGTGACAGCAGTGTACTACACACACAAAAATCCCAATAAGAATTATACTTCAGGGTTATTACTATAGTGGGCACTTGAAGTTACAAGTGTGGCCCCAGTCTCATTTTTTTTTACTGTCACACCCAATGATTACTCTTAGCGGTGAGGAAATTGGAAGGAAAAAGCCAGTTAAGAATGCTGACCAGAAACATGTTCTAGCATGACCTTTTCATGTTTGCTACCTCGAGCGACTTGTACTGGCTATAATTGAAAATCAATAAAAAAATACCGGTAATGCTGAAGAACAAATGTGATGGGTAGAGAGGTGATGTGGATGTTGACAACCAATCTGACCTCTGCTGCATCAAGAATATTTGATATACCGGTAATTTGAAATGAAGACAATACAAGAAAAGCACTCTGTGCTGTATGTAATTGGCTCAATACAGCCCAGCTGCTCATAATGTGCACTGGAGGATGTTTTGTATGCAATTGCGCAGTAACGCACTGTTGCTCTTTAGATCACTTAAAACTTCTGGGTAAAATAACCCAAATTAGGTGAACTAGCTTATCCAGCTCTGGTATATATATACCCAGCAGATTTGAAAACAATGTTTTTGTGCACAATACAGTAAAAGTTCGAAAACCATCAAAATGAGTGTGTTTTTTAATACTTGGACAATTTGAAGAAATTAGTGTTAATTGGTAAAACAAAATGTTAATTCAAAACATGTTTGATGATATGGATTCTTTCAAGTAGGCACCTTATGACCAGATAATAAATAGCATTCCGCATTCTGCGATTTTTGCAGTCAGTTGGTGTCTTTGAGACCTTTTGAATTGGAAGGTGTTTTCAAACTTTTGACTGACAATGTATTTCCCGTGTGGATGAGTACTTGCACATCACTTATCATTACCGGCTAACTATCGTTCTGTTTTGGTTTTAGAGGCGGAGTACCAGCCTTACCGACCACACACCTGACTCACATCTGACATCAGGGGTCTTTGTTAGGTGTGTCAGGGGCAGCATAACAACGGCGGGTTATTCCTCGCCATCCATCCGAGTGTTTCCAGTCCCGTTCTTTCCAGCAGTTTTTCTTGTGCTTGTATGCCTTGCAGTCTTTTAGCTGTATTTTCATGTTCCGAGATGTTGATTTTGCCTTTCTATAGTTACTTTCGGGAGATCAGTCGTTCTCCTGCAGACTCCGCTCCCCTCCGCCTGTTCAGGTGTGTATTTTGTTACCGACATTTTTTGTGTCGTGCTTTTGTTTGTACTTTACCTTTTGACTCAGCTTTTTGTTTGTACAGTACTTTTTCCTCTGTGTTTTTTGTGATGTCTCTCCACACTGTGCGTGCACCTTTAGTTATTAAAACCTTATTTGAACTATATCCGAGCCTCCTGTGTGTTTGGGGTCCTCCTCCCGTTCAATCTCCAAGGTTAATTCTTAACACTTATGTGCATCATTTCAAACATTTTGGGAGGAGCGTATGGACAAAATGACAAAAACTACATTTCCAACCTGCTTCTTGATGACAAATGGTTGATCAAGATTAATCAGACTCGAGCTTTGGACAGAATTGTATCTCCTATATCATCACTCAGATTGTCTTTTTTCTGTTGTCACTCTTGCTATCAGTCACAGCGCCAGTGAACCATGATGCAGCTGTAGACAGTGCAATTATTCAGGCAATAACAGCGACCTAATTCTGATGTTTTTATGGCTGAAGCTGCCAACCGCAGCTGACACATCTTATAACAGTGCTTCCGATATATCTGTGGCAGGACACTGAGTGATGGCGATCATAGACTAAGATAGATGCACCGTTACCATCGAAAGTCCCGTGTAGGGGTTATGGTCGGTTGCTATCTAAACTTCATCCTCAGCTTAAAACAGTATAGTGTGTCGAGCATCTTCATCAAGTCCGATGACACTGTGATCCTCCTTGTCAATTTTACTTGTCTGTACAAAATAGTCATACAGTGAAGTGAACCCTAACCCTCGATGGGAAGCAAATGAACTCAATGTGTTTTCATCTACTGTTATGGTAGGGCCTTTTTCAACCACTTGTACAAGTAAAGAGGCAAAGCACTCCTGCATAAGGTGATTCAATTGTCACTCCAAGCTGCTGTCTTCTATGCAAAACTTGCATGTAAAACTATTGATTAAACGAAGGTCTCGCTGTTAAATGCTATCTTACAGGGAAAAACAGACATGTTAATTAAAATGAACTCTGCTGTTAAAGTAAGTGAAAAAAACACCAAAAACAAATGAAGAAGTCTGTAGTGTTGTCTTCTTGTACAATAAAAATTGAGGACATGGGAACAAAAGCTCAAAATACTAACTGACAGCGATGTTTGCGGCATGCAACCGTGACAACAGTTTGTGGCGAAAGGGAGAATTGGACAGCATAAGTCATCTTCCATTCACATTTTTCTGGGTGGGCGTCAAATTCTTGATTTTTAATGATTCTCCAAACTGGGAGCGATCTTCGTGACTGCTTGCAATCATAGCAACAGCTAGTGGTAAAGAGGAGGAGGACGTCAAAATCATCTATCATTCCTGTTGTTTTTTTTTTTTTTTGTGTGAGCATGTGTGCTGTTTTTTCGAAGTCTAAAAAAATGTTTTCCTATTTTTCCACCCTCTATTACAGCCACACACATACAAGTCATGCCCAATGACAAATGACGCTTTGTCAGCGACGCTTGTCCTTCAGTTGACCACAGGCAAAGCCTGAACACCAATAGTAACAATGTCTTGTCCACATAAAGCAAGTGTGTATGTTTTAAGCTACACTAAAGCTTGTATGCATCAGACATGGTGCACCCCATGCCCATGAATACATTGTTAAAAAAATATCAAAACCAAACACGATTTATTTCTTATCTTTCATGGGGCAAAAGCAGTCAGAGCATGGATGCTTTTACAATTTGTCAGAGAGCACGCATGTTACCATTTGCATCACAAAACGCTTTTAAGATGTTTTTAAGAGAGCTTTTGTTCCAAGATATCACTATTCGCGTCACAAAAGGTTATTAAGGCTTGTCAGTGTCTTGTCAGTTTGCCTTGATATTGAATGTCATTTAGGAATGCATGTCACAACTTGACATGAAGCCCTTTACTTTGTCAAGTATATAAGTTGAATTCTTTCTCTAAAGTCCACTAGACATGACTCCGGTCCTTCTTTGCTACACCTTATCTGAACACAATCAGCAATATTAAACATGAGATGCAAATTGCCAAATGTATATATAAAAAGAGCCTATTAACTAACATTCTTTAATGACTCAAAAACAATTTTCTGTGTGGAACGTCTTTCCTTCGCCTTTGTCCGACTGCCATCAATGGCAGGAAATGGGCAAGATAATAAGTTGATGGTCTTCATGAAAGAGACATAATGTCTTTAATTGGTTAATGGATCATACTTCAACCAGGTGTTAGGGATAGAGAGGGAGCAAAAGAAAGAGAGATAGCGAGAGATCCATTTGGGTGCGCTCCCCACACTACCAAATTGATTCCAATGTCTTTGAAAGAAATCTTTGTCATTTGCGGCATGTTTTGCATCACCATGGAGACGAAGTTTCGTCACTTCTCACAGAGACACAACGGAAGTTAAAAATAAGAACTGGCGGCAAGAGCAGAATATGCTGTTCATTTGAAGTTATAGTTTGCAGAGAAACCTACTGGATACACTGTATAGAAACAAAAATATCACAAGCGATAGTATTTCAAATCAAAACAACATTCCGTATGCTTGCTCTTTATCTCCTAAGAAATTACTTCTTACCATTTCACTTGCTTCGAACATTGTTGCGCGTTTTCTATTATAAATGTGGTATTGTAACTTGAGAGTTTATCAAGATGTTAATGAGCTGTGTTGAGAGTAATGCATTACAAAAGTAATGTAATCACTGTAATCTATTACTTTTTGCTGTAACGTCGTATTTTTATGCATTACACACTAAAATAATAATATTTACTTGGTACAAACGAGTGACGCAATGCATGACAATGCATTTATAACTTGAAAGCTGTCCCCCCTATTCGCTAAAAACAATTCAAGATCGGAGGACAAAACTCCGGAGCAAAATGTTTACTTTGTGTTATTAGTATCTACTACAGCAGAGATGAGTGCGGCAGCAGCAGGCAACAGGTTAAATATAGAGAATGCATACACACACCCATTACTTTCAGTTAATCAGAGATAGACAAGAACATAATCGCTAGGTGCACGTCACAAATAGCACCAGTAATTTGACAAATCATCGGAACGTGAAGTTAGCGCAAAGAAAATACATGAAGAATTGAGAGTGGGGATGAAACAAATCAAGCAAAATTATCTCTTGCTCACGGATGCCACTTCGACCTCAACTTGTTAAGAAACTCGTGGCAGAGTATGTTTTACATAAAAGATATGTTGCCACTTTCCACAGTGGATTTGCCAGCATTTCAAAACCTTGTCAGCAAGATCTCTGTTATTATTATCAATAATGACAAGATAAGTTAACACAAAACTTCACTGTACAATTGCTATTAAAAATAGTCTATAGTCTATAATAATAGTCTAAGATGAAGCATATAAAAACTGACATTAAACAGTACGGTAAACACAATAACGATTATATAAGCTAACTGCTAATATTTGCATGTGTCTTCGTCAGCATTCTTAACTGGGATCTTGTAAACATCTGGCCCTAACTTAGCCGACCAAACTTGAATTTGACATTGAAATTGTGGAATGCACTTTTTCTGCCTAAAGCATAAGCAATGCACCACTCTCCTGTGATGCTAAGAAATAGAAGGATACAAATACAAAAGAGATTTTGTATCTTGTCTTTAAAGGTTTACAATACAACACCGTTTAAAAGATTTGTACTGTTTTTAGGCTTAATTTTAGCCTTTTTTCGGCCACCATTGGATGTGTAATGAGCATAATAAGCTACATTTAGAATGGCAAATCCATATTTCCAATAATGTTGGTGAGAGTAATCTAAAAGTAATGCAATAGTAGTGTAATGCCTAACATACAGTAAAATTGTGATGTAACAAATTGCTTTGAAATGGCAGTAATAAGTAATAAATAATGCATTACAGTTTTGGAAAAACTTGCCCAGCACTGTTAATGAGTTCATATTAACATAAAAATTCAAATGTATTTGTTTAAAGACATTTTGAATGTTGTTTTTACTTGTTTTACAAATCTGTAATTCTCACGTTGTATAATTTATCAAAACATTTTGCTTAAATTAAGTGAAATACTCCTCTCTTATTTTTGGTTTATTACTCTGTGCCTGAACTTTGAAACTGTGAATTTCCATTTTCATCATAAAAGAATAGTATTTTCCACATCACTGAAGGCAATCTCAATGCAGGGAGATAATAAGATGATATTTTGCAACCGGTGGCAACCCCATATCACCACAATCTCGGACAATACTTGGTCCCGTAGCGTGGTGTTTATCACCTCAAAGTCAATTCTTCTGACCTTTGTTGCATCTTCCCTGAACCTTTTATGGAAAACATCATTGGTCAAACCCAGAAGAAAAGATTCTTTGAAACAAAAAATAACAGCATGGTTTAAAATGAATTGTGCTGCCTTCCAACAGTGAGAATGACTTAAGACAAAGGTCTCACACATTGTAATGATCCACCAAGTCCACCAAAAAGAGTTAATAGCAAGAGCAGAATAATCTGTTTGGCATCAATAGTGAACATTTGGCACATTTTACACATACTTGGTTGGGCTGCTCATCCCACAAATAGACTTTAAATGGGGCATCATTTAAGAGAGACATAAACAGACCTTCCAGTGGTATAAAACGCGCTGCCAGAAAGTGTGTAAAAAACATAGATGGTCACGAGAGCCTGGCCAAGCACTGCTGTGAGGTGGCATCGCCAGGCATAATCAATGTTTATCACTGTGGTTCTCAAATGGCGGTAAGAGTACTCCTAGGGGTACATGAGGGTACTTCACGGGCTATGTGAGATATTAACAGGATTTCTACAGGTATCAGCAAATTAAATGTACAGTGGACCACCGCCATACGAAAATAATCTGTTTCGGAGTTGGGATCGTAGGGCAAAATCGTCATATGGTGCACAACAGAAACTTATGGTAATTAGCTAATGTGTAAAATAGTTGGAAAAATGTTTAAGAAAATACTGTTCATTCACGAAATGCCGGTCAAATGACTGACTCCTTTATGTTCTTTAGTTTGTCTTAAAACATCAATGTTTTATTGATAAAATAAACAATAAGATTAGCGATACATCGCAATTCAAGTAAAACTTGTTATTGGACATTAAATGTTGTCTTCTAAAATATAGTAGTGAATACATCAAGCATGTTGGAAATTGTGTCAAGTCATTTAGACATGTGGAAAAATCTGAAAAAAATATTCCAACACTTTTTATTCTCTTTAGAGCATAAGTGAATCTAAACATGCAGAACACATTACACACATTGGCTAGCACATGTTTTTACACCGCTTCTGAAATATTTTGACAAAAACTATTTCATCTATCAAATCTAGCCACTTAAGTTTCCTTCGTAATGAGCTATCTGCTGAGCTCCAGCTCTGCCCCCCCCTCCCCTTTTCCACTCAGTCACTCCGTGTAACTTTTTTTTTTGTATTTTTCTTTGCATTTGCTCCAGAGCTTAAGAAAAAATGGGTCTTATTGTTACATTGGGTTATAGTGACTTCTTTATAAAGCATTCATTTTGTTAAAACAGATGCGCATTGTCATTCGAACTCTGTTATAAGCGACTTTTTCATCCATAAATGCTTTGCACGTCATTGAATAGATGGCCACCACAGTATATATCCGATCACACCCATGTGTCACTCAGTTTACATTTCCTGTGTGATAAATGTCACGTTTCACACAAAGCGCATTGAAAGTAAGTCGCTGGCAGGCCTGGAACGTCACTTTCTTTGCACATCAGTCAGCATCATCGCCTTAGCTTTGACAGTAAAAGATTGGAAACACTTGGGCCCATTTCACTTCTCAAATGTATCTCTGAGGACTGAAGACTGCTAAAAAAATAGATTTGTTTGATGTTTCTGCCACCTTTTGATGAGGCAATAGCCCACCAACTGATGTTCTCCTCCAAAGACTATATGTGACATTCAACTGGATTTATGTTGAATTTCAATGCAGTGATATGTAAAAATCGGACCTTAAATGACACCTTCAGCATAATTACGGTGCTGAAAGTACACTTGAATTTAGGGTTGTTACCATGGCAATGTTTCATTGCTGATTATGTCACTGAAATCTGAAGTCAGGGTTTGTAACAATGCAATTAGCCCTACTGTTATATAAGAGGAGGAGAAATGTGTTTTCAGAAATGCTGAAGTTCACACATTAGACAGACAGGCACTCCAAACAATAAAAAGTCCGTTTTCCAAGATATGTCCCCTTGAATAGTTAAATCCTAAAGCAGGGCTAGAGATGGTCCCAAGTGAACTATCCGCAAAATTCTTTCAGACGCCATGTATATTGAGAAAATTAAATACTAAAGTGAATGATTGCCCTGGCAATCATATTAAAATCTCTCTACAACCTCACACTCAAGTGGTAGACTTGAACTCTAAGTTTTTGTTTGTTTTTTTTTCCTTATAAGACTTTGCAGTGGACTCGTAGCATGCCGACTCCAGGGTTTCATACTAAATCAGTGCTCTCAAGTGAAGGTTACACCAGAGGGGGGAAAATCTCTGCACAACTTGAAATGAATATGGTTTTTCCTGGGTCTGATAGGAGAATATTGAGAATATTGAGCCTCTGAATCTCATGATGACATTTTAATATAGAAAACGAAAGCGCAAACGTGTCCTTAACTCCAAGTAAGTTCTATTTTGATGGATGCACTCTGCGTTGTAGCCCTACGCCTCCATGGGAACGTGACATTTAAGAAGCTGGGAATGCATCGTGCACCAGCAATTCATCATCATTGTTGCGGCGAAAAACAATTTGTACTATTAAATCACAGCGAGTCACAAATAAGCTCCTATGAAGCAATCGGCGCTTCTTAGAAATACGGAGAAAATCTATTAGTCTAGCTGGTCCCGGTTAGGATCTTTGACCCTCCGATACTCAAAGCTTCCTGAAGCCAGAAGCGTTAAAAATCAATGTGATTCATGCTCTGTCAAGGGGAATTCAGAGCATAATGTTTGTGCAAGATGAATTAGAAATGACATTGGTTCGAAAGGTGAACACTTTGATCCTTTGTGCTAGGTGCAGATCATTTTTTTATATTACTATTATTATATACTACTGTTGTATTATTAATTTAATTAATATATGGATGATGATTTATGATAGACATTTAACCTTCTGTATACATCATTTAATGTGGTTCTTAGTAATTTCTTACAAAGAAGGGCCTTTGAGGTTTGGGGTTCACATTCAGATTCTGGGTTTAAAGAATACAAAATATCAGAAATAAATCTGTAAAAACATGTGTAATATGTTGTGTTATATAGTAAGTTTCCATTTCTAGTAAAGTGCTTTATACACAAAAAACAAACCTCAACACAGCAAGCATCAAAAACTACAGCGAGTCTCTGAACACGAGACTAGAAAACTAAACTTACTCTACTTTATTTTACTTTACTTTACTCTACTCTAACTTTATTTCATTTCTAATTAAACTCAAAGAAAGAAACAACTCTTGGAAACTGAACTTGTAACCCAAAAATTAGGAAAATCTGAATTTTTTGACTTATATTTGTATTTGAAAGTTTTCAATTACTTTCCCTGGAAACTAATAACATTTTTTGGATGTGTACTTCAGTTACTAATCCATTTACTATGTATGAAGGGTTTTTTTTTTTTTTAAAGTTTGTTCAACTCTGCTTTTGAGCAGTGCATGTATCACAGAGCTTTTACTCGGAACTCACACGGAGCATTTATCTTATTTGAAAATCCGTAAAGCCTGTTGGATGAACTGATGGATGAGATTTTTAAATGTTCACGTCAATCCCGGTCTTCTCTCAATGTTCCCTCTCTTGTGCTTCACTGGACCGTTGCAGATTTGGGATTGGAAGCTATCATAAGCCTTGACTTTATGACTGAAGGCCGCACATCAATAATCGATGAGTCTTAGCAGCCGTCATTTAGTACACTCGAAGAAGGCCATGACCATGCTTCATTCCTGCTTGGTGGGCACCATACACACTTCTATTCAGTCCTCCCAGGAAGACGTCACGCTGTTTACTTAACAACTGCCGCTGTCGTAATTGGCTGACTTGAAAACGCTTTGAAGGTGGAGCCGACTCTTCAAAAGACCACAACAAAGCGATGAATTAGATAAAGCTGTCTGACGGCGCACCTGCAGCTCTCAATGTGGAGCCTCTTCATTCATTTGTCAAGTTCCAAAACGGATGAGGAGGAAGAACAAGACACGCCTTTATCTTAACAGAATTAGCAGTCTTCTGAGCGGTATCACAGACGCCTGGAACAATGAGTCGGCATCTGGTAAAACCTACCAGTTGTGACGATATACATCGTTTGATTTTCATTTGTCCATTGCCATCTTTTGACCATGGAATATGTGGCTGACGACAGATTGTGGTTCTTCTTTGATAACTTTAATCACAAACCGGTTGAGCATAACTTGTTTTATTTCTGTTCATCTTCAGACCTGACCTTTGGCTTTCGTTGTCTGATTCATTTATGCGGTAGTTCATCACTATCAGTGGGGAAAAGAATCGTCAGCAACGCGTTAGGGGCCATTTGTAAGTCTTATGGACATGGAGGCTGAAGTTGAAAGTCGCATCTGTCTGGTCATGCTTCTGGCATTGAAGTCTTAGCATGTTTCAATGCCAAAAATAAGCATTCAACAGGTGTTGAAAATACCTCGCCGAATTCAAGTTGACAAATTTCAACTTCAAATTTCTTGACATGAATGGATATGGGTCCAAACACCAAACAGGTCAGATGCAGGCACATGCAGGCATCCCAATATGCAGGGATTCTCAGGAGCTTTTAGACTCAGGTAACATATATAGTTACCTCTGCGGAAATGACAGACAAAATCGTTTCCCTGCTGGGACAAACTAGCTAGCACAGGAGTTGGCCAACCTCTGCTCAGAATAGCTGGTCTTTCTTGAAAATGGTGTTCCAAATATATCTGCAACCAGATCCACCTTGTGTCCTTCTGCCATCTTGGAAAAAAAACAAAAACAAAGTTCAGTAAGAAACACATCTCCTGATTCAATAGTAACCAATTCTAGATGTATTTTCACTATTTGTGGAACGGCCGATCACCTTATCCCCGATCAATTATCTAAGTATGTTTCATATTCTTTGACAAACACTCGGTTGTCAAATAATCGTGGCACCTCTAATGTAGCCAATTTTTCAAATTTTTGAGTGTGTGTCTACGACAGGCATTTCTGCTGGAAAATGTGCATTGAAATCCGAACAATTTAAAAAGTCAACCGTTTATCCCCAAAAAATTCCGATAAAGTTTTTTTTTCTGCCAAGTTATTTTCATTGCAGGAGAGGAAAAATAAAGCCAGAGGCAGCAGCAAAGGCGAACATCTGAACTGTGGAAAAATACACAAAAACAATCAAACAAGCTGCCGACAGTCCCACTACACAGATGTTTACAGGCTCTTCACTGTCTACTCACAAGTTCACCTCTCAGTTACTCCATTTGTAAGCTGTTTCGTATTCATAACGCGAGGCCAACGTAGGCGGCGTCTCCAGACTCCACTTTTTTTTTTCTTTTGCTTCTTCTTCTCTAGCTGCAAGAAGTGTTATTAGGGGAAACTTACAAGGATGCTGCAGCACTTGCTCATCAAAACACTCGGCCGAGAATGAGCACATCACAATCACTTGTTCCCCAGGTGAACACATACCCTCCGGTGTGTGTGTGTGTGTGTGTGTGTGTGCGTGTTTGCTGTCTACGTGTCTGTGTGGCTTAGACCGGCCTGTGGGGGAAAATAAACAGCAAGCCACATCAAATTTTGTGAAGAAAACCTCTGTTGTCTATACATATTTGTGGATTCAGGCGGAAAGAGTATTGCAAAGACCTTTCATCCATCCATCCATTTTCTTTGATCCTCACAAGGGTCGCTGGATTGCTGGTGCCCATCCAAGACGTCTATGGGCAGTAGGTGGGGAACATCCTGAACTGGTTGCCCACCAATCGCAGGGCACACAGAGATTAACAACCATTCACGCACCAAGTCACAGCTATGGACAATTTAGAGTGTCCAGTACACCTATCATGCATGGTTTTGGAATGTGGGGGGAAGCCTGAGTGCCCAGAGAGAACCCGCAAGGGGAGGACATGCAAACACGCATATCAAGTGGTGGGAGCCCTATCAATAACTCGGCATCACATGCTTCCCAAAATGGCAGCATCCATTAAAACTACATCCTGTAACTCAGGTGATTTGGAGCAAGCTGTTTTGGCAACAAACAAACATTTATTTATCAAACTTTACAATATTGCACTCAATACCCATTAAGACTTAAATGTGGGACCTCTGGAGGTACAATTTATGGTTCTGTACTGTTATCTGATATCTTAACTTACTACTGTAGTTACATCACCGTTTTTAAGTTCTCCTTCCCACTATCCTGAGAATAACATTCATAACCGAAGATTTAAAATATTAATGTCTATCATCAACTCATGTGTGAAGTTGTGAAAATTGTCCTATTTCCTGAGTATGATGAAGTCCTTGAAAGCCCTCTTGAGGATTATTATCTAACGAGTGAATCATCGACGCTTTTGCTGTATTTGATGAGAACATTAAACATTCAATATTATTTGCCATTTCGACTACGTTGATACTCACGTCTCCATGATGAAAAGTGTCACTCGTGTCACTTTCCACTTCAGCTTTCTTTACCCTCCTTGGCTGACAATGACAGACAGCAGTCCTCGAAATTTTACAGTACGAGAGTCAAGTTTTTGCCGGTGTTACCCACATTTGCGACTGTGAAAAAGGTTAAAAACGATGAAAGCTTTTTGTAGATTTTACTTTTGTCTTTTGGACCGAATACGCGCAAATTGTGCCAGCAAGTTTCATGGCTCACATCTTCCTGAGTATGCACATGGAAATTCATATGCATATCAATGTGACATTTGGTTATTCTCAGTACACAAAAGACAAATTTGCAGTGCACAAACTGCTTCCATTGGGATTGCCTGACAAACCTAATGCACATTTCCCGAATGATTTTGATTTATTGAACAAACGCGTTACAGGAGAAGATGCAACATTTTTTATATCATTGCATTTTATAAAGAAAATAAAAACAAAAATAAAAAGCTAAGGATCATTGAAATATATTTTGCAAACGCAACTGCCATCTTGGCTTCAGGTAACAAGTTACTGTCTGTGTCCTTGATGATTTGCTTTTTATTATAACCATGTATTTGTGCAGGGAAACAATTACAAAAAAAAAAAATCGATTGCAAAATTTGAAATATGTACGACAGTTAGAACTGGAGCAATATTTTGGAATTAATCCAATAAAAGTAATATTTTGTTTCAAAGACTGTTGTAATGGGATATTTAGTACAATTCTTTTTGTACAAAATACGGAGTATGGAAAAAAACTTCCAAATGTGTATCACTGATCAAGGCATTGTTTTGTCTTCTCATACAATACTTTCTCTAAACCTCTCACTTATAGGTGCGATCCTTGTGCAGTGTTTTGATCATTCTAGGGTCATTTTCTTCCACATCGTTCTCGCTTGATTTCAGCCAAAGGATGGCACATTTCTGGTAGTGCGATAACAAGGTGTTTCTGTTTCACCATCTGGGTGAAATTTCAGCTCCCTTGTGTGTTCTTTCAACGATTTCCCTTTCATGTGATATGTCTTTGATGTAAAGATCAAAGCATTAGGATTAATTCTGAATTAATTAATTAATTCTGCCCATCACAAGCCTGGGAACCAAACTCTTTGCTGTACCGGCGAATGACGTACTTTGTTATGGTGCCAAAGAGTATTGAGACCAAAGTCTACTTGCCTCTTGCCCCAAAGTCATCTAGCATCGACGCCCATTTGCCAACCCAAGCCGTGAGTCAAATGAGGATAAGCAACCTGCAAAATGCTTCTAATGGTACCTAGAGAAATAGTCAATAGAATTATCTAGCTTTATAGGAGCACGGTCGCTTAGTTGATGGATCTGTCAATGGAGCTTTTATTGTGGTTGATGAGATCCATTTTAAGGACGGAAGTGGTTTTTACGTTTCAGACAGGAAACCCTTGAATGCAGGAGGGAACTAATTGTGTCTGACGTGCTCCTCCTCGTTTGAAGTGTAGCGCTGGAGGAGCTTCATGTGGATAAAAGAGAACCTTGATCCCGCTCCCTGTCTATTATTATCATCTCTGGCTACATACACACACACATAGATACACACATACACATATACACACGTTCTCTCTTCGGACCGTCAGGATGAAAACTGGTGTCTCGCTGTCTGAACTAGCGTCGCTCACAGGCAATATTATACAAGAGACTGTGATCTGAGTCATCGAAAAGTGACCCATGATGTACAAAAAAAAAAATGTAGTCATAAAGGTGTGCACTTTAGGACATTTTCAGTAATACCCACCAAAATAAAGTTCCTCACAGCTTTAAAGGCTTTAGAATGAGAGTCTAGGTGTGTGAATGTATAATAGGTTTATATATAATTATTATATAATTATTATTATTATTATTATGTAATTATATATAATTACATATTAAAACATTCTCAATTCATTATCCAAAATTCAGTGTATTGAGATTGATAAGCCAGTAATTTGATAAAACAAGTACAAATTATGTAAACTGGCTGTTTTAGGACAATAAAAGTCAGGATGAAAAAAATAAAGATGAAAGATGGATGAAGCAAAGTGAAAGACATTATGCAATAAATTGATATAACTGTGAAAATGAATGCTTATTGTAGATTTGGCAATTTCTTTTTTTTTCGTTTTGTTTTTAACTTCAGTCAGACTGTAGATTGCACAACCCGTTTTTTATGTTTAGGTCCGAGGCAGAGATTTGCTACAGTGAAAAGTCCTCTTGTGAAAAATGTACAATTTCTGGCTGAAAATACAATATCGTTGTAGAGGAGTTCTACTGTACTTTGCTATAATAAAGTACTATCATAATGGATACGCAATATTTTGAATACTGAACATCCTATTGCGATACACATTCTGTGTCGCTTCATTTTGCGATATATAGATATTATTGCCCAGTCCTACTCGACACTGTGAGGGGAAGTGAAGCGTTGAGTGAAGAAATATGTCTGAAATGTTACAGCTCGATGGTGTTGAAGCTCTACTTCAAGGCCGCTTAATGTGATGCACAGCTGTCAACGATTGTCACGCAAGCAGACGCACAGCACACTGTGTTCTCTCTTGATGTTCAACTACATTTTCTCGGGGTAAAATGAGGCATATACGTGTTGTATAAGAAGATAAAATATACAGCTTTAATTATTTCATCCCCTGTGGTTTAACGGTAAACAACAGCCATCAAAGCAGTTGAGATATGAAATATTAACAAATGTGCGTTTGTGTGCTTCAGGGATGCGCTCTTGATTGGCAGGCCACCCGCATTCAATAGGCGCTGACCCGCTTTTGCACTTTGCGCACTCATTAGAGGATTTTGAAAACTGGCCCCCAACTGGAGGGAGTGCAAGCAGCCGACAAAGTCAGCAGCTGTGATTGATTGCGCCGTGACGCCATGATCGCTGTTTGACTATGTTGTGCTGATGCAGTGGTTCACTTGGCTCGTTTTGCTGACACGCACACACCAGCACACACTTGCACATAAAGGTAAAAACGAAAAAAAAAAAAAAAAAACGTCAGTGTCGCGAGCAGGCAACTTTCTCAATGAATGCTTTTTATTGTGCAGCCAGCCATGTGCCTTCATGATTGAGGCCGCGCTTGTTTTTGTGGGATGTTTGGCTTCGAGCACCATGATGGAGTTTTTTTCTTAAATAATCAAAACTGATTTTTTTCTCTTGCATATTAGATTATCTGGAGTTGCAGGTTATTTTTGCTGCAATTATTTATCTATAGGCGGCTGGCTGGCGCAGTGATTAGCACGTCTGCCTCACAGTTCAGAGAACCGAGTTCAAATCAACCTCGCTCCAGCCTTCCTGTGTAGAGTTTGCATGTTCTCCCCTAGCCTATGTGGGTTCTTTCCGGGCACTCTGGCTTCCTCCCACGCTCTAAGAACATGCATGGCAGGCATATTGGACATACTAAATTGTCCTTAGGTGTGATCGTGTGTGTAAATGGTTTTTCGTATCACAAAAACACAAGGGTAGCAAATTTACAACAAAACGAATGCAAAAAAAAAAAAAAAAAAAGATCATTAACATTTTCTGATTGCATCTTTTTTTGCAGCATCCTTTTTTTTCTTTTTTTTTGCATTTAGGTTTGAAGTTTGTTTTAGTGCCAATACCAGCTAATGTACTGGGATGATATCAGCCTTATTTAAAGGTGTATGCTCTCTTGTGGCCATTTTACAGTTGGGCACTAAAGGGTTATAAACAGATAATCATGATGCAATTGTGTAAGTATATTTTTAGAAGTATATGATAGAAAATACCCATTAATTTTATACAATCTTAAAGAAAGATGAAATGATTGACTGTTGAGTTCTTTCTTTACAATCATCTTTCATAGTTTGGGGGATATTTTACGTATCAAAAGTATCAGTGCTATCGGTGCTTGGTACCAGTATCAGTGACCGCTGTTGTTTTATGTTTTATGTCTCCTTTGGGGGTCTTTGCAAAAAAAAAAAAAAAAAAAAAAAAAAAAAGAAGCACTGACTTATTGTGATCTTGAATGAGAGGTCGCTGGAAAGTACAGTATGTACATTTTAAATGTTTTTATGGATAACCCAATGAGTTTGACCTTCTTATACGAATGCATTTGATTTTATAACTTCCAACAGGGATGATATAGCAAAAGTAACATTTTTACTTTGTGGCAACTTTTTAAAAACTTTTAGACAATATACTGCATTTGCCCCCCTAATCATACCAAGATATTTACCCCCTTTGGCTCTGCTTTTAGGACATGCTTAGCTATTGAATGTTAAGTCATTGTGAATCAGTCAATGGCTATGAACTCTCTCAGCTGAGTGCTTTACAACCGACGGGGGCTTAAAATGACTCCATTTTCCCTCTGCGCCAAGCATACCCCCCCTCCTCCACCACCCGAGGGAGCGTTTAGCCGAGCCAAAGGCCAATCAGGAAAGTTCAGGAGATCTGTAGAGGAATAGATCCAAAATCAATTTTCCCAGCTCAGGACTCAAACGGAATCAACGTCCTGCTAGCAAATTTGCGTTGACAAACAGTCAAAGGCATCCATCCACTAAAAAAAACAAAAACAAAAAAAAAACAAAAAAACAACACATGATTAATAGACATTTAATTAAAGAGACAGGCCAATAAAATGCCATCTTATTTGATGGTAATTAATTAAACCTCGCTGGGTGCTGGCTACAATGAAACAAAGAGAATGTCAGTTGGCGCAGAGCAAATGCCTGCAGGTGGGTCAGTGCACTGTGAAGCAAAATGTGCAGAAAAGTCCTAAAGAATGGGAATCAGACTCAAATGAATAGCCGATAACTTCCATAACACAATGCAAGCATTTTGTAAGTGCCTCAGGGCGAACACTGACTTCAATTAAACGCCGAGAATCAGTCAGTCGGTGAACGTTCAAAGTAGCAAAGGTTTCTGTAAGAACTTTAGAACGCTAGACTTGATATATGAATGGAGTCCTCGGAACAAAATCCATCACAGTTTGAATGCTGATATTCAAAGAGTGGCTCCTTGAGGTATGCAAATCACTGTCTATAGGTGCAATTCAGTTATATTTCACTTTTGCTGTGCCCCATTCATGGTGTTGTTCTAAAGTCGACTGCCCCTATGAAACAACAACAACAACAAAAAAGCTAGCGTTGTCGCGATCGGTAATTGGAATCAGACGCAAAGTGAAGAACGAAGACGCCAAAAACAAGGGTTGTATTGAAATTGAAATGGAGAGGTGAGCCAACAAAACAAAATACGTAACAAGAGAGCACACACAGCAACACCCGTTACTCCTATCAAATGGGTCACCTCGGAAAAACCACTACTCATAACAACAGTTCCGGGTGAATTATGTACTAAAATGTTCATTTTCTGGCCGTGTGCTCTCAACACACATTGAAATTTCCTGCAGTAAAACTTTATAACCAATAAATGAAATCTTGGTGTTTACTAGGCTGACTTGGTGCAAAATCTCCTCTCCCCAATCCCGGATTGAAACCGAAAGTCAAAAAATTGAATGTCTCCTTGCATAGTTTCTCTCGCACGGTTTGTATAGGGGCGGTGTTGAGGCAGTACGAGGGCCTTTTGTCGTCCCTCTAGCAAACCATTTTATCTGCTTTTAGCGGGGTGTGTGCTAAGAGTGCAGAATAAGTAAGGAAATCTTAGAAATCTATTAGTGAAGGAAAATAACACTTTGGAGGTGTTTGGGGTCGGAAATCAACATTGTGACATGGTTAAAATCTCCATAAATTTGAATCATGGTGCCACGTGAGATTAGACTTTTAGAATATTCAAAAAAGAAGAACAAAAAAATAAGACATAAGGGTTGTCAGACTTTGACCTGGTGGTTACAACACGCCCTTGAATCATCGGCGATGAAGTCAGGTAACTCCCTTGAATTTCACAGAGCCTACGTGGATTTAAAGTAAATCCACTGGCGGAAACAAGCATGATGAAATGCAAAGCAAAAATCTGACACATCAAACACTATCAAATAGATTCTGATACGTTACTTTTTCAGGCCAGCCCACCTGCGGAATGTTGGAGAAAGTTAGCCGCCTGGTTGTTTTTGTCTTTCCTCAGCTTAACTGCATCTGTTTCTGATGTAATGTATGCATGTTGATCTACTTTGTTTGCTCAACTTTTGACTACATTAGATAGGTTGAGGTTTGGCTGTGAAAGCACTGTTGCCTGTTACAACATCAGTATCATCATTCCGTAAATTTGTGAATATACAAAATAACAAAATAAAGACTCCTATTACTCTCCATGTCAGCATTTTTGGAAAGTTTGAAAAATTGGGGGAGGCACTGAAATGGTTGTCATGCAATCACAGGCACATACTCACAATTACTCTCGTGGCCAATTAAATGTTTTTATCCGACCTAACCTTACGTGATGTGAAACAGCTTTTTTTTTTTTTTAAAGCCGATTAGCAATCCGTTTGACCCTAACATGCAATCACTCCCTAATATTATCTATCACATAGCAACTACAGCTCATTTTGCTGTTCTGACAGCCTGCTGTACGTTATGTTCTTCGCAATTATGTCTCATCTTTGTGGTTGGACTACATACTATTCCATTTAAGTCTATCGTTTCCCAACCTCAGTGTACATCTTGTACCTCATTTTTAGGGCTGACTCAAATGCACCACCAACTGACCGTCTGATTGCGAGCACATTAGTCACAGTTGAATACGCACGTCAAGTACCCGGCAATGACTGCAGAACTCCGAAAATTCGAGTTTCTGTAGGTGTTCTGAACCAAAATGATGATGATGATGATCATGATGACGTAGGATCTGATCCATCTTTGGGATGGCTACTTCCATTTCATCCCAGTTTCCCAATGTGAAGTTGCATGTGCGCCCACAAACTGACAGCGTGACTAAGTCTGAGCTGGCATCCACGAGGTTTTGTTCCAAAGAAACAAAAGTGGTGAGTGGGATGTTTGCCGAGCCGAGACATCCACGTGAAATAGTTGTTAGGAAACTGTTTCCGGGCTCGGACCCAATTGGGACAATTCGGCTTGATCGGCTTCATCCAAATGAGGGATCTTACCAGATAATGCAGATGGCTCTTATTTAACTACAAAATGAATGTGCATACATTTGCCTCATCATCTAACAATTCTGGAGTCATTTTCCTTTGTGTTTAACAGTAATCCTGCCGATTAGTGCTGCTGTGTCGAGCAATGTGAGAACAGTATTGCATGTAAGATCTGAATATGTGAATACATGCATACTGCATATGAGAGCCAGCAACATTTATCCATCCATGCATTTTCTATAGCAGCTTATATAGCTGACTGGGGTTATTTTGGATGTCCAATGCAACTACCATACATGATTTTCTAATGTGGGAGGGAACCGTAGTGCCTGGGGAAGACACACACAAGCACGGGGTGAATATGCAAATGTGGACTGATGTTTGTAATTTAAAAAAATGATCATGAAAATGTGACTCATGAAGTCTCTGAGAACATGCAAACTCAGGGGCCTTCCTGTGTGGAAGTTTCGGCCCAACGCTAGCGATATGGAGAATTTTGTCTTTATTTAATTTATTTAATTCCTCTAAAGACTCTAAATGCAATTTAAGATACCATTTCATAGACACAATTGTTTTTCCCTTATTTTTTGGTTTATAATGTTACCCGGATGATTAGGTGCAATATCAATAAACGAGTCTATCAATGAGCTTGAGTACTTCAATCTGAAAGTTAATAGATGGGAATAGGAATTGAAGATGAGGATCTGAAAATAAGAAATCCATACATAAAGTGCACTGGATTATACTATGTGAAAAATTGTGACTGTAAAGGTGCCTTGTATTCCAGAAAAATCCAGTAGCTTTGAATTTTTTATACAATCACTCCTCAAAGCTTTTGTTTGGTTCTTTTACTTGTTTCATTGAAAACATCTATATTTACTTCTTTATGACTTATTTGCTTAAGAACTAGAGAACTGAATAATGCCTTTATTCAGCTAACCATTAAAATGCAATACAAACATCTCAATGTAAAGCTGAAGGTTGCTCAGGGTAATAGAAACCCTTCTAGTGTACTTGGAGTTAATGCAAAGGCTTTGGACTTCTACAGCGGGATAAAAAATAAGCTTTGGAGTGTTCTTAGGCTCACTTACGTGACCACTTTGCTCTACTCGTATCTTGCACAATGATTGAGGAGGGTGTGCACAATTTTCTCACCACACAGCCACAGGTGGCCATAGGTCAAGACGTGTATGAGGCCAAGCTGCTGGGCCCGAAGAGTGTGTTGAACTAACAGCAACATGAAGCCTGGAAGCATTTTACTAAGATTCATCGAAAGCTCTTATCGATTTTTCAACATATGACTCACAGGGGTGATGGGACCTCATTCGAAACGATTTAGGCTGCGGACAAACAAACTAAATGCTGAGGTGCCTGTAAGCAAAGCAATAATAATAGCAATAATACAGTATTGGGAGATTTATGCAAAAAAATAGTGCTTTTCCTTTTTTTAGGCATACATTTATTGTTTGGACAAATCTCAAGGGTCACCGCCTGTCAAAAATGTTAAAATTTGAAACGATGTAGCCTATACAATATTAGCATTATTAAGTCATTCTAAATATTTATCAACAGGAATCAAACACCCTTTAAAACACCTCAAGATCTTGTTTCAAAATACTGTGTTGCTGTCTATTACCGAAGAGTATTTATTACATGAGTACGCTCCGACACACTACTCTCACAGTTGACAAAGGCACATGCTGTTTCCAAGTTCGACAACAAATAAATTGGTAATTTCTCATAGCACACCTAACCATATCTCGCTGAACACTACTGTTCAAAAAAAAAAATAATATATATATATATATATATATATATATATATATGATATTATGAGCTAATTTAGTGACATCCGGAGATGTGCTTAGAGTTACAGTACAGCTACTT
This sequence comes from Hippichthys cyanospilos, assembly GCF_059441005.1. Classification (NCBI taxonomy): domain Eukaryota; kingdom Metazoa; phylum Chordata; class Actinopteri; order Syngnathiformes; family Syngnathidae; genus Hippichthys; species Hippichthys cyanospilos. The sequence continues at coordinate 11,933,272 of NC_142381.1, read as the reverse complement.
ATGTTTACATGGGTTGAGCGTGGGAGGACAGATGAGTAACAACGATCTTCCTCCTCCACTGACCTCACTGTACCTTTTCGCAAAGTCGACGAGCGGCATCAGAGATGTTCTCATCGCTGCTTTCAGTGTTGCTGTGTTGAGTTGCTTTTTGTGCATTTTGGGCCTACTTCTCTGCGTCGACACCCCCAAGCAGTAACTATGAAGCGCAAGTTCATTTGGCTCGACTAAAAAGTAAAGGACTGGCAAACATGTCCAAAAAAATGGAATGTTGACTTGACATCTGATTCAACACATTGTGATTGAAAAGGTTAGAATAAGCAGCTCGTTAAGTCGCTCGATTTTTATAAAAAGTACTGTTGCCGGGGGTAGTGGGTACAGTCGTAGTGGAGGGAAAGCAGGCATTTACACCAGTACATTCTCTTGAATGGTACAATGCAATGTTCTTTAAAAAAAAGTCATAAAAGGTTTTATGGTAATTGGTGCAAAAAAAAAAAATCTTAATTTATCCCATCATTTTTAACTGAAAGCTTTGATGTAGCAGTTTTTGAATAACTTCAGTTTGATGACAACATGTGCTTGCTTGATTTTGTTTTCCATATTTACATCATTCAATACAAAGACTTTTTTTGTCCAGATATAAAATCCCAAATCATTGTTGTTTCTTTCCATTTTTTAATGTGTTTAGAGGGTCTAAAATGGTTATTTTTCCTTAGACCACTTTAGTTAAATAAATACTAAAGTAAATTATTACGTCAGGTGCCAGAGTCAACAACAACTTCAAAATAACTATGTACTACAACTGCAATGATTAATAAAGTCATTTATTATTGAAAAGAATTGAGGTTGTAACCATGTCACAGCTGAGAGTATTCAGCTATAATCAGCAAATTAGTCAAAGAACAAAAGTAATTAGCCACACTAACTGCTAAGATACTTTATCTACTTTATGAATGATGTTGCCGTGAGCGCCAGCCAGGAGGAGGAGCTTATTGGTCAAAAATATAAATATTCACGCAGGGTTAATTTATCTGAATTTTAATTCTGAATTTTGAGATTCATAATTGAAATTATGTATTGCGTTTTTGTTCACATCTTATTTTGTCAGTTTTCTAAATAAGGTTTGATGCTCCCAAATTGTTTCCAAAGTCAGATTCTACTTTGTGCTCCCACTGACCTTTGTTGTTACCGGATAAGGAAATGGGATGACGCTAATGTATTTCAAACTGAAGTGACTCAGAGGCAGCAAGAGTGGACAGAAAGTCTTTCTGTTGTGGATTTGCAACAGCCACAAAATAAACAAGGACATGTCAGCAAATCTTTTCAACTGAAATGGAATGTAAATTATGGATAATAAACGGTGGCAACTTCCTGCCACAGAATGCTGCAAAGTACACTATTTCTCCACCACATCTAATTATACTGCAGCTAATGAGGGCAAAGATTATGAAACGGCTTCGTTCCAAGAGGCTTGCTGGTGTGTGCGAGTGTGGGTGTGTTTCTCTGCAACGTGAGCCTATCGGGAACAATAAACTGATCTTTGAGAGGTGTGACATTGACAAGTTCTTACGAGATCTCCTTCAAACAAATCCAGCTCCTCATCAGCTTGACTTTAAGACAATTGAATGAATATTTCATAGGCAGGATCTTTTATCCCTTTCGACTGTCTGAGATTCACACTGTACATTTGCCTTGGAAATGACAAGACGACAAAGCGGCTATGTGCTGTTAAGTATTTTCAATTGGGCGCATTAAGCCTTAAGTCTTACCCCATACATCAACTGCTGATTGTTTGCAACGTGAATGTTCAATTCATTTGTAAATTATTTTATGAAATTCGACTGACAAGCGTATGAACTCTAGCTCCAAATCCATATATTGTTTGAAAATCATTCATACAAATTAACTGCCACATAACCACAACAATAAATAGGTAAATAAATATTTAAAATATCGTCATCTTTGTTTCGTAATAGGATTCCACGTAAGCGTTAATCAGGATGAATTCTAAGGGCTTTATCCAAATCAGTGTGCTTGGTTCTGCCAGCAGAGGGCAGTAGTTGTTAGCTGTTGTCCAAAATAATTGGCCCTAAATGGTTGCAAATGGCCCACAAAAGCTTTATTTGAACCTTAATAAAAATGTGCATACATTATCCTCAAGACTGAAGCCAATGAGCCTTTGAAAGCTTCTGTTTGGCGTTCTGTTCGCGTTCAACTCGGCCATTTTTTTTCCCGCTCAACACATGCGCGGCGCGAATGACCTCCAGATCGACTGACTCTGCCTGGTAGCTTGGCGCGACGTCATCTCAATGTGCATATTCAACTCTAACCCAAAGGCTCAGACCCACGCATGCAGAGGATCAGACACAGGAATCAAAGGAGAAATTCATGCAAAGTCGTAAAGTCGTGTCTTGCATGAGTCGTACTCATTCGAATGGTGAAACATGCATGCATCGTTTTACAACGATGTTACGCCATATAATTGTAGATCAGTCAATATCCTTGGCATCATGAAAACTTTGAAATACATTCAAATGACATAGGTCAGTCAAAACTCTTCATTCCACGCTGGCACTTCCACTGTTCAGTTCATAATATTAATAACCATTGAAAAACACACCATAAAAAAACTCTTTTTGTGCTAACCGTAATTTCCACTTAGAAAGGCACTTACGATTTAACAAAATGTCACCCTGAAACATCCAAACACAAAACTGAAGAGCAAAACAAACACAAAATGCCACAAACAGTCTCTGGGGGAATTTTGTGCGGGAAATTGCTTGCTTTATTAACCAACATTATCATTCTTTTGGGAGGAGGCGGGCATTCAGGGTAGAAAAGGAGAGGCAAGAGGACAGTCAGGTGGCAGCTGGTGTCCCCTCTCGCCGATCATCTGGCGAAGCAGCTGGTGCTTTTCCAATTTAGCGCCACGTTTCCCAACCCTCCCTTCCCGAGTCTCGACGCCTCGCCAGCCCAAATTAGCCGACATCTTTATTAATGTCTCATTAGAGCTGAGTCAGCCATTCTCGCCCTGAGCGACATTAAACACACACACAATCTTGTTTCCAAGCATGCATCCATCTATCAGTCCTTACGGACTAACTGTATTCATTTTCCGTCAATTCAATGCCTCATTGCCTCTAATTTTGTGCCTTTATCTGGGAAAATGAGACACAGTAAACTGAACCAATAAATTATCTCTTCATTAGACTTTTGTATCTCAATGTACGAGTGACCTGATGCTCAAGTTTTAGGGATACACAAATTATCTGGAGAGTTTTGACATTCAATAACTTATTATTCTTTTTAGAAGTAAATATAGCTGTATGTGACTATGCAGAACACTTTACACACAAGGGCTAGCATATATGTGTGTGTTAACTGCATCTTACAGGTTTAGACTACAGCGATTACATCTATCAAATCGAACATAGGCACGACGTCTTCGGCTGCTCCACCTCTGCCCTTTCATTTTTTTCCCTCTCCTCTCCATCTCTTTTTTTTTCTTCACTTTCTCACTAGCAAAAAAAACACTGGCAACTGTATGTAAGATGACGGCTCCTTACAAAAACTCAAGCCCCATTATTCAGAATGAAGATGAAGTTTGTCAAACGCCAAACTTTTCTTTAAAAAAAGAAACAATGAAACCACTTGCTTGTTCCAAGTTCTGTTGCCATTCCAGTTCATGTTTACTTCCAAATTAATCACAAATTACACTGTGTATTTTATGTGTTCGCATCAACGCAGCATTAACTGAATTTCAAGAATTCTTCCACAGGAGTGGAGCTCTGTGGTGAAACTGTTCATGAGGAACATCCATCTTCATTTTCAGCCTTCAAGCCTGTCAGGAAGTGATTGTGTTTGAAGCACTCCGCAATGCTCACTTTCTTCCACGTTGCAGCCTTGGTGTTTGCCATTCGGTCAATCCAAGATGCCATATAGATTACAACTGCACATTAATGCTCCAAACAAGACCTCCTCTGAACCCCATCAGCAGTCCGTGAGGCTGGACCATATAGCTTGGTAAGTGATGCTCAGTCATATGTTCACCTCTCCCAACCTTTAAATCTGCCCACTGGCGATATGCTGGGCACAGGTGAGGATCATCACACTAGGGAACATGAATTTATACATGCTCTCATAAATCATGCAGAGACATGCAGTCAAATGTTATGTAAAGCTTTAACACCTGATGTCTTTAAGACTTTCGACAAATCCTCGATGAATTCACTGTCCACGTGCCATCACTGGGTCAGGAAATCTGAAAAGCCCCCAGGTTTTGCTTCCTCCAGTATTCCATAGCTTATGATAATGACATTTTTGAAAGGAAAACATATGTAAACCTGTGGCTGAAGGGTTAGAATGAAAAACCAAAGGAGACCAAACTTTAGTTGCTCCAATTATTTTTTTTAAATCATTTGAGTGCCAGGCTGTGTCTTTGTTCCTAAATTGGACAGTCCCCTGTCGTCATTCCCTCACACCCAACCCCCTCATCTACATGTTCGTCTCAGCACAACTCTGTCACTCACAGCCGCAAGTCTGCCTGTAAGAATCGTGATGAGTTGTTGTATGAGTTATATCGGTGGTCCCCAACCACCGGTCCGCGGCCCAGTACCGGGCCGTGGATAAACTGGTACCGGGCCACACCCGAAATAATGTTTTGGAATGGATCTAGTTTAACAGTTCAAATCTTTGTGCTTTGTTTGGCTTGATCTTTGTTTTTTGGTGCTGCCTCTGGCTGCGGTTCATTTTGCAGTGAGAAGGATAGTGTGGTTTTGTGAGCTGTCTGTCGGTGACGCACACCTTGTTTTGTCTCTATGTAATCTGCCCCAAGACTGTCTGTAAATTGTACTTTCTTTGAAAGAATGTTGATGTATGATAATGATATGCCCAAAATGTGTTTTTTGTTGATCAAACAACTTGTGGCTGAGGATAACGTGCTAGCTAATATTAGTTCTTATCTTCATCATGTTATATAGTGCTGGCAGTTTGTACCAGGTATTTCCCTTGACATTAATAGCTTTTGTAGTTCAGTTTTATGATTGACTTAATGTAATTTGAATACTTTTGTGCACATTTTGAGCAACCCCTGGTCCTTAGCAAAAATCTCAAGCGTTGACTCGTCCGGGGTGATAAAAAGGTTGAAGACCACTGAGTTATACCATGGAATGACTTCATTGTTATTGAAGTAAACCACGAGCAGTGGTTTAGTTTCTGGCAAAAGTGCCTCAATTGCGGCTGAACAAGACCGAGTATTAACAGGATGTTAGATTGCTTCAGACTCCGTGTCAGGACTGTGCATGGGAGTGTTATTTCAGTATATCGGGTAGATGCTGCTGTAAATTGATGGAGTGCAAATTTTCGAGATAACACTGTAATGCCTGATGTGTGAACAGGCCCTATTGTTCCTGTTAGGATGCATCTAATCCAGTAGACTGCAGATCTAACTACGTAATATAAAAACCATTAAAAAAAAAGAAGATCTCTTAAAAATATGCAGCAGGGAGCAGAAGTATTGTACAATCTACTCCAAATTCTACACCATCCGTGAAATTCGTACTTCAATGTATTACTGTATTTCAAATTGAACGGGCAGTACCTCAAATAAAATGAAACGTGGCATTGTATGTCATCGTGTGATTGAATACAGGACTGAAGCCAGTGGTGTATGTCACTGCAGTGTTATTATTTGGAAGTAGACCTGAGGCTGTCGGATCACGAGGAGGCACGAGCTCTCTCTGCCATGATAGGATGTCTTGTTGCTCACCCTACCTCCGTCAAATGTGATTACTTCCATTTATCACTTTTAGTGTCTTCCTTTTGTGTGTGGCCGTGCCCTTGCAACCTTACAAGCGTGCACTCATTATCTCGGACACACAGACGCTCTCATCTTTCGCTCGGGCTGGGATTTATTTGCCATGGAGGCTTGCGTCTCAGACTCCTTATCTCTTTGATTTTTCAATACAATTCAACAGTTTTCATGCACTTTCTTATCTAAAAAAGATAAAGATGTAAAAATGTAATATTGTCACTTTGATGTTCTCAGTATAACCACTGTATGATTTTCTGATAACAAATGTCTGTTTACATGTTGACACCATGAAAACGTTTGAGCCAGGGTGGCGTAACACACTCGCCTGTCAGCGAATGGCAACACGTCTGCTTCAATTTGAGACATGAAAAACTGTTTATACAGTTCGCACCTTTAATGTTGTTAACTTAGGGTTGGCATAATTTTTGCTCATGCAGCTGCTGATTGGGCATTTAATTATCACCTTTTTCCCTTTTCGAAAAAGTTGTCTCATTAATAGCGGCTGATGCTCATCCAGGTTCTCGTGCAATCTCCTGTAACTACAAAGTCTGTCTTCTGGAGCATTCATTACACACACTGATGTAAACTTATTGCACCCTCTTGGACAACAAGGGCGTTTTTGATGGGCCCCGCTTATGGAAATGGATGTCTTCGTTCCGGGTAATAATGGCATTGACTGGCTCCTTTGGATTGTTATTAGAGGTGCTATTGGAAGGAAGCCGCAAGGCAGCAGAGGATGAAGGAGTGGAATGTTTGTTTGGGAGAAATTTGCCATCAAATACAAGGGCAGCATCACCAATAAGGCCCCTTTTGTTTTGCTCTCTAGCAAACGCCAGCAAAATACTAAAATGTTGTGGGATGAACACAAAGGCTCTCAGCAAGTATTGTAGAGTTTGCAACTTGTACAGTAGATAGGGAATCATGGGAAACAAAAAATGAACTTGGTCTGAGGGAGACAAATATTTCCTCTTATCGAATCAATCTCCCTGGATGAAATTTGATTAATGTTTCTGTCCAGTGGCTATGTGAAGAATGACTAGCGATGAGGTCATAAATCTAATATAATATATACTTTGAGTTTATTATAGTCACACAATGTCAGTGTGGAGCTGTGAATTATCAAACCGAAGACTCTACACACGTGTACGATAGCTAATACAGCGTTTCCTTCATTTATCACAGGGATCCCATTCCCAAAAATACCCGCAGTGATGGAGATCTGTGAAGAGACAACTGTTTTTGCTCTCTTTTTCTAGTTTCTTTCTTTTGTTAAAGCAATAAATACAGGGAATCTATTTTTTTGTCTGCTCCAACTTAAAAGCATATAAAATTTCAAAACAAATACTTAAGGAAACCTGCAATAGGCATAAATGAAAATCCATGTAGTAGAGGTAGAATTTTTAAAGTGTTTTTCCACTTACATTTGTTAAATATATGCATATGAATTATTATTAGCACATTGCAATTAAATTTATTATTAAATAATAGTTTTATGGTACCAATAACCAAGCAGTAAAACGTCCTGTTTGCCTCTAACCATAAGTGTATATAGCAATATCGTTTTGATCTGAGCATCTAAAGCTACTCACGAGTCCACCAGGAACAGAATCAGGGCACTTGGAAATCCCTCCTCATATTTGAGCTTTGTTTTTGTTTTGTTTTATTTATTTTATTTTTCGGTGTCCCCCTCAGGCAAGACACTTCATTTGTTTGGTTGTTTTTCCAGATTTTGCCATGACAGCAGTAATTGGTCCTAGACATTTGAATCGACCGCAATCTTTGTAGAGAATTGGGAAAGAGCCATGTGACGTATTCCATAAAGCAATCAGCACAATTGTGGTTTGCGTGTGTGTGTGTCTGTGTGTGGGGGGCAGGGTTTTTTTCTTTCTTTTAAGTTGTATAGTGCCAAAAAAACTGCACAGCCCCCTCAGACCATGACAAAAGTACCATTCAACTAGTTAGAAGTAGATGTTTCATCACATAAGTTCTGAAAATAAATGTATGAGGGTTAAAATGTTTCCTTCGTGTTGCTTTAATATACTTTCATTTGCCAGTTTAAAAGTCAAATGATTGTAAATATAAACGATGTGACATTTTTTTCTATCCACTTTTCTTTGCAGTCTTCAACTCTGATAAAATGTAAACGATAAAGTTGCGATCTACTGCATTTGCAAAAGTGATGACATGCATATTAACGGAATGAGAAAATCCAACAGAGATTAGCAGACAAGTGTGTGTGTGGGTGGAAAGAAGACAACGTGGTTCTTCTAGAGACTAAAGGCATTTGATGATCTCTGGACTTCAGACCTCTTAGACACTGGAACGCAAGGTCATGGCGCCGTTAGTGCTCAAACATAACCGGCTTCCAGGCTGCTGTTACCATAGTGATGGCGCCAGACACTCTTACTCTCTTTTATGTTATATTGGCACCTGTAACTTTTTATTTTCAGTCCACACTGTTTCACTAATCAATTGGCTGTTGTGGTTTGGAGTTTGAGAAGAATGGGATGAAGATTGCATTTGGGCAGGCTGAAACTGGGAGTTGATTACTGAATTTAAATACATTTAATGTAGCATTCTTGAAAATAATGTTTGTGGCTCACTGGGAAAAGAATCGAATTTCTGATCCTGCTACGGGGAGAGTGTGACCAGATTTTCAGAAATATAAACTAGGACACAACATTTTTTCTGAAGATGAAACATGCAGTCAATTCTCACCAGGATTTATTTCTAAAAAAAAAAAAGATGTCACAGGTGTACTTTGTTGTGAGTTGAGCTAATGCTAATGCTAAACGCCATTTTGGACGACAGTCCGACAGCACCGAACAATTCACTGGAGTACAGCAAGTGGAAAAAGGATGCATCTGAGGTCAATTTTGAGCTTTTTGGCAAAGGCTGTGCAAACCTATGTAAATGGAATGGATGGACGGCTGAATGGATGGAAGAGATTAATATAATTTGGAAATCTGGTGTAAAATGACAAAATCTGGAAAAAGTGAAGTGCTGTGAATACTTTCCGGATGCGTTGTACATTCAATTACTGACTTGTTTGTGAACACCAAACAGCACCACCAAACACCAAATAGCATGGCAGCATTCAATAAAGTCCTCCTTGCTGGCTGCTGATTGGTCAGAACTAAGAAAAGAACAAATCCCTTCAGGAAGTGATATATTGAGTTAAAAGATTCACTCGCAGCTACTTTATCAACAGTCAAATCCTTAACAATGTTTTGGGTCTGAAAAAAAATTAAAAATGAAGAAAACAGTAATGGCTCCATTTATTTTAGATCCAATGTCAGGTTAGCTATTTCACTGAATTGAGGTTCCATTCAACCTTCAATGTAAGTGTATCCCATTCTAGCTTAGATTTTTATTCATGACCTTGAACAACATATTATGAATCCCAAGGGAGACAAAACGGTGGCTCAGTGGTGGTATATTGGCCCACACAGCTGAAATACATGAGATCAGTTTTCATTTACCATGTAAGATTCACTGGTAACCAGTCCAGGATGTCGTCCACTTTTGCTCGCAAGCAGTGGGATGGGTTTCCTCCACTACTGTGACCCCGCACTGAAAATGAAGTGATGCTTGACATAGTTCTTTCTTGGACAGTAGCATTGCTTTCAATAGAGGAAGATGAAGTGGAATGAAAATATAAGAAGTGCATAAGATGAATCAATAAAGCCGCAGAAGGTCGATGTGAGCCATGGAGCGAGTCCACCTGCTCATCTGGCCTGACATATTGAAAATATCACTGCAGTGTTTACTGAGGTCACCCCATCCATTCAAACACTCTCAGGCATCACAAAACGACAAGACCTGTCTTGACATGTAAATGCAAGAACACCGCGTTTTTTTCCTGCCCTTGTTCCTCCTTTCCTGATGAAAGCTGAATGCAAATTAGTGATTCTCAAGGGATATTAAGGGTGACTTTAGGGATTAGGGATGCGCTCTTCTAGCTGAATAGAAGCGAATGTCAACTCCAAGTACACGTGACCTACTAGTGGATGCTGTTCAATCCGGCGTTCTGTGGGGAATTAAACCACACTATTTGAAACCACCATTACAAAATAGACACAATCAATAATATCGCACAAAATGAGAGATCCGAATTAGACTTTATTTGTATTGTATTGTAAACCATCTGATTGATTAAAATGATAAGTGCGGACATTATATTCAATTCATTGTTTCAGTGTACTAGTCAGACAGGTCCATTTCTCGTAGTGTGGTTATTAGTGTGGTCACAGACAAAAGCAAGAACCCATGCATTGCTGCAGGAGTGAAGAATTGGTTGAGGAATTGGCCTTTTTTTCTTCGGTGTAAGTCAGTGACAGCTAACCTTTTCTATCACATTTGAACATGCCCCATTTTACACCATAATGTACTGTAGCTCATCCCTGAACCACAGCGCTACACCTCTGTCAACAATAGTGACAAACACACAAGCGGTTTAAAAATAACAGAAACCGTCAGATACTCATGAATAAATCATAAAATGAGAAACAGCAACAACTATTTTTACACCCTACCCTTTTTTTGTTTGTTTGTTTCTCAACTCTTTGGGATGTTTGACTTTTTCTGTTTTTTTGTTTTGTTTTTTTTCCTCGACCTCTTGTGTATCTCCACCTACCCTTGTCTGTAGCCTTTGAGAAATGACCTGTAGGACTACAAAGACACAATACACAGGCCACGCGTACAAATCCATTTGAGCATTTGCGTTATCAAACTTTTGCTATGATTCTGGTGTCAGGTTGGTTGGAAAAAACTGATTTATTTATTGCTGTAAAATGCTTGTGTAAGTCCCCACAAGTTGCCCTCTATCCATCTATCCATCTATGTATCCATCCATGCGTGTGTTAATACAGTATGTGTATACTCTATATATAACAGTCACTAATATAAAAATCTGCATGTGTGTGTTAATGTCCACTTGTTTTTTTTAGCCAGTCCCTTATCAGCTCTCTCAGCCTCTCACTTCTTGTCCAGGTATTTCTCATTGTCTTATCACTTTGTTCCTGTTTAGTTTGTCATTTTGTTTTATTTTTTTGTCACCTTATTTTGTTGTTGCAAGTCATGCACTCCGTGTTCTGCTCATGTGCTGCATGTTTTAATTTCTGGCCTTTTTTTGTTGTTGTTTTTTGGGTTTTATTTTGCTTCTTTGGTAATTTGTTGATTTTGAATATTTTGATTTCCCCCAGTTTATCTTTCTGGCATATTTGTTTTAGTGACTGAAATGCTTATGTCAGTACACCTGCATTACTGCCGTCCTTCTCCTGCTTTTGCATCTACGTCTCGTCTCAATTTCTTGGACAAATCCTAAACTCTAACAAAATATGTCCATAGATTGATAGAACCAAGTTTAATCCCCAATTTGCTGTCTTGTAACACAACTCTATAAATGGTACTTGACAAGGTTGCATCCAAGTTAAAAAAAAAAAAAAAAAATCCTGACTGAGACCAACGCAAAATTAAAACACAGCAAGATTGATTGATGTGGAGGCAGGCACTGGAAGATAATGTCGTGAGGAGGGCAAACGTCGATTTAAGATGGAGCAAGTTATCAGTGACAATGTTACTAGACTAAATGCCACAGGGGGGCATATCTGCGATATCGCGTCACTTCATCTGGATTCCAATGAAGACATTTGTTTCCAGCCAGGTTGACGGTGGGAAGCTGAGGTAGGTGATAATGACTTGTTCTGGGAAGGTGGACCCCTCGAAGATGGATGGTGTTAGGGAAGTGGAATGGGAGGTGTGAAGCCATGCAGTAATGGGAGAATATATTCGAGAAAAGCTTAACCTCGTAAAACCTGTGTCTGCCTTTTAGGGTCAAATTCCAATATGCAGCATTCGACCGTTTGAAAACCCCATCTAATAAACGTTTTTATTTAAGAAATATAAGAAAAGTCATTTGGGAACTGTAAAAGACGTCTGTGAACCGTGAAAGAACCAAACACAAGAAGGCACATGACTTCAAGCTTCAAGGAAGATGGGAGGCATCATGACTTAAGTACGGAATAAAACAACCTGTGGGTGACTGATTTGGAAAAAGAACAAAGGCACCACTTGTATGAACTGAGAACTCATAGCGCACACCTACTCACACACACATACACACACTACTTTGAAGTTGATGGTTCTCACATTGCTGAACCTTCAGGGCGGCAACGTTTGTAACTGAGGACTACGCTAATCAATAAAAAGGAGGACTTGACGAGATATGGCCAGAGCATCCGGAGAAGGTAACTGTTTGCATCTCTGTCTGTTCTCCTCACTAGTAAATAGAATCTATTGTCTTCCCACTTTATCTGTTGTGTATTAAATGTCATAGGTTGACAGAACTTGACAATTACCAGCTCAATTAGAAAACAGTTTTGACTTATTTATTAAACAACATATTAATATATTAATAGCCGCTTATGTTAGTGAAAGACATAACTTATTCACTGCACAGTTGAGTAATCCTCCCTTCTGTAAAGCTTGAGTGCTTTTTAAGTTTCTTTTTTTTTTTTTGAGAAGCTTCTTTATCTTTGATAAAAGCCCGTTAACTGCTAAATCAAAGCACAATTTTAAGCACACATATCACATCAGCCACTAGGTGGTGCGCCAAGACAAGCAATGGAGCCTTATGTCAAGACGATCTTTGCATTAATGTTTTTTTTTTCCCATAAAATACTGCTGCAATATGCTTTTTTATTTATTTATTTATTTTACCCAACTTGGTCAACTTTTTTCACAGCCAGAGCCCACTGAATGCCTCTGTATCAATCTGAGGTGATGTTACTTGTGGTCTGATTAGTGGCAATTAGAAAACATATACATACGTCTATGTTCTACAAAATATTCCACCAGGACCTATTCTGTGCTTTTAGCATCAACTACTGTAATAGTATTGCCTTCAAAGTGATGGTAAAAGATCATTATCAATGCAGTCACCTATGAAGAAACTCAATAGGGTTGCATGATGTTTCACTGGGTGTGTCACAGCTGTCAAAAGCTTTCCAGAAGTTAAGATGTGAGAGTGTAATGGGTTGTTCCATTCCAGGCACTGCTTAGTGATGGTTCTTAGTGTGAAGATTTTATCTGCGCCTGCTCTCGCTGGATTTTGTGGTTGATGTAGTTTCCCTTTCTTGTAAATTTGGGCAGTCAGATCCTTGGCTCAGTCTTGAGGAATGATGTTTTGTCCCAAATAATTCTGAGTAGGTCTACATTGCCACTTTTGGAAAGTTTGATTTCAGGAGGTTCCCAAGCACATTTTCAATTACAGTCTTTGCGCACTCTCCGTGATGTTATTTTCCTCCCCTCCTTTCTATTTATTTTCCAATTCTCTTGACACTACCTTGGTGATAGAAAGTGGAAGTGTGAGGTGTCAGCATGTCAAGTGGTTTGTCTTCAGGATGAAGATCATTTGCTGTTGGCTGCAATACTAAGAGAGCGAGAGGCTTTAAAGCTGCCCTTTTTAAACTAGCGTGGCGGTGTTTCACTGCAGCAAGAAGGAGAAAAATGCCATCAAAATAATTGCATTTTGGGCTTGGAATTTAGTGCAGCAATTCATTTGAACACATGGTTAGGTTAGATGTTGGTTTTCTATTGTAACGGAAGCCTCTGGGCCTTAATGGAGGCTGTAACGGCATAAAGCTGCAGCTCAGGTGACATCGCGGGGGCAACATTTTCAAAGAACCTTCGTTAGATGTTTCGCAACGGTACACATGAGTGAGCCAAGAAATGGTGCACAAAGTCTTTATTTGAATTAGTTCTCCATGCACATCAATCTCTTACAGCTTGCTGTTTTTTTTTTTTTTTTTTTTGATGATTGTACATTTGGAAGTCAAAACAGTTGCTATATTTAGCTTTTAGTGTGATTCAGTTGTACATCACTGCAAACGATATTAAACATTTTTTGAAATGACTACATGCTCAGAAATATGTCCTAGGCACCCCCACCAGTCTAGACAACACATGTGATAGTGTCTTTATTCACTCACAGATCAGCAATATTCTGTGTGTAAACTTGACAGTGGAGCTGCCTGTTGGATACTATGGAGGTCAATAGTTTCTTGTTCTTCTTCATCACAAGCAAACTGGGATTTCTTTGTATCACTGGTTAAAATTTGAACACCTAAAATCCAGCAGCTAGATTGTTTTTAGTGACAGATTGTATTCTCAGGTACAGCCATAGTGCTTTTTGGGGAAGTCCTTTCCTCTGTTTTGGGAATTTATATGTGCTAATGTTTTATTCCTTTGAACTACTAAATCAGCATGTATTTTTAAGTACACAATGGCATCAGCCATTCGGCCACTAAGTGACACACCAAGAAAACCAATGGGGCCGAATGTCAAGATGGTCTTTGCACATTTTTTTTCCGCAGTACTGTTCCACTTTGCAATATTTAGACATTACTTTTATTTTTGTTAACCTTTTTTTATATATAAGAAATGATCCCAAACTTTTTAAAGTTGACTACCCAACTTGGTCAACATTTTTCCCAGGACTAAATCATACATTTATTATCATCTTTGATAATAAAAAATAAACTTAAGTCACTTTAACTAAATATGCTACCTCTCTTGAGGTAGTGCGAATCAGAACATTTTTAAGTGCATCTAAACATCTTTGGACACCTATTATGAGATGATTTTAGCTCATAATAATAAAATCTCCTCTGACATAACCACCTGCTTTTCTCTGCACTTGAGTCAATGAACACTGCCAGCCGTAACACTATACGATGGAACACTCAATGTACTTTGTGCTGCGTCTTAACAGTGAACCGTCAGTCCAAACAACTTTAATTAAAGCAATTTTCTCCTGACACAGGTAGTACGAGGAGAATTCATTTCAGCTTTGTATTTTGGATCAGTCTGCTTTTGATAATTAAGCATCCATCGCTGTCTCACTTGCACCTGACGGCACAAAATCCCAGATGCTGTTCTTTTCAACGCCGTAATTAACTTTTGTTAGGAATAAAGAATTAGTTTTGTTTTTTTTTTGTGACGAGCACTGAGTCCAAAATTCACCTCACCAATTTTCCACAAATGTCAAAATGGAGGCTGCATGTAACCAAATATTTTATGGTGGTGGCAGTTTGAACTTGGAATAAACTACTTAATTTTGCATCATTTATTGTACATTTTGTGTAGCTCATACATTATTCCTGTGACATATTATATGCTTGCTGTTGCCGGTGTAATTCAATATATGTGACAACGATTAATTAATATACAGCAAGGCTAGTTTTCCCGATTGGTCACCCTCATAATTTTTTTTAATAGGTGATGTATTTGCTCTTGGCCCATGTATTATTTTTTGTGGGTAAATAATTACATAACTAAAAACATTAATGGAAACATCGTAAAGTATGAAATGTACACTTACAAATCCAGTCCTGTTTATATCTATATCTATAACCATCACAAGTGCCACATCAAAAATTCCACTGTTCCAAAAACAATAAAACTGCAATCCTTTTGGACTGACATAATAACAGGGACATTGATCTAATGGCACTTGTAAATGTGACGACCAAATAGTACCAAACTACAAAAAACAATCAAAAAGGATTCACATGAATTATGCATTCAAAAGAATACTAATTAAAGTGAATGCCACAAACCAACAAAAGCTTAACTACTTTTTTAACTACAAAAGGGGAAAAAATGCTAAGATCTTCCACAGCATGTTTTTAAGAAAAAAAGAAGCCAGGGAAACACTACTGCATTGTTCAATATTATGGCTGTTATTCCAATAGTTGTCAAAAACAAGGGTCCAAATATTAGATGAACATCTTGCGGTTCACAAAAGCAAAATGCATTACCAGTAAAGGAACAATTTGTGTGCCAGTCTCAATCATACCTGTGCATGATGATCTTGAATTTAACTTCCAACCCTCCTGCCTACTTTAAATCTAACCCAGCTGTGTAGTTTGTGCAACACGTGACATGTGTGAAGATGTCTTGAAATAAAACGTTTTATCTCCATCCGGCAGATTCGCTCTGCAGATACCTTAAATCTCTCTGAGAGAATCGCGGCTGTATGTTCACACTTCACAAAGCTCATTTAAAACAGCAGGCACTGCAATAAAACCCCCTTTGCATTATTTAGTGTGTGTGTGACGGGGGGGGATGTGTGGGTGGGCATATGTGTGTGTGCGAGAAATTGAATATAACCATTGCCAAGTGTAAGTGTGGAACGAGAGATCTATATAATGTGGGCTTTCCTGTTCACACATTTACACCCATATAGACTGCAGGCACTGTATATACTGTATTACATATTGTGGTCATGAATAAAAAGTTGGAGAAAGTCAGAGATACAACAGGAGGTTACCGAATGACTGAAACTTTATGTCACTTAGCACACAAGTATTTATAAAGGGTCAGTCAAGTTAAAATTTTATAAATGTTCTACGTTTTGCCAAATATAGTAATGACATCGCAGTTGCTGGAAGCTACTGTAATAGCCAATCACAGCTCAGTTTGCAAACATCACATGACAAACTTTGAAAACCACTTGATTGGTCAAATGAGTCAAAGGTTGCAAGTGGGTACATTGAACTAATGAAACAGAATCACATGAAAAAGAGAGATACGGATTGATTATCAGCACCAATATTTGGCATGCTGAACTTCCTGTTACACCCAGTCTAGGGAAACTCGGATACAACATGTTGTGTGTGCTCCCCCCTATCCTCTCACCACCAGAAAAAGCCCGTGAAACTAAAGAGTACTGAACAAAAACAGCACTTTTTATTCACTTCTGAGGGAGAACATGTGCCAAAATAACAAACAAAAGATCTTCTAAAGTAGCCCTACCTAACTAGCCAAACAAAAAGGAAACAAATGACAATTGGCTCAACTAACGCAAATTTACAACGCAAAAACAGGAGAAAATGGGTTCAACAAAAATGGTGTCTCCCTCCTACTACTGCTGCTCTATTTACAAATATTTACACTCAAACAAACACAGTCAAGTCACAACTAATCCAAACTACTATTAACAGTCTCTGAAAAGTGGCGTTTCTGTTGTCTGCGTGTTGTTTAAATAGGGCAGCAATCAGAAGAGCCAGCCAATGAGAGGACACCACCTGCACACAATTGACTCATTCCAACAAAAAGGCACACACACACACACACCCACGCAGATGCACACACAAACCTAGGAGAGAACATAGCAGAACACACACAAAAACAATATATGACCCACATGTCAGAATAATCCACATCGGCCTTTTTGAAAAATCTGATGGTCAATAAATCAGTGTATTACTGTGTTGACTTCTTGGAACTGTTTATTTCAATTTTAAGTTAACGGTATAAGAGATTCTGTTTTTCAGAAATTTTGGAAAACTGGATTTGCAGTAGAAAGCTATTTCATCATTTCTTTTCACCTTTTCAACACATGCTGATGAGTTGAGAGATGTTTGTTTTTTGATTTCACAACAAAGACGTATGTTCTGTAAATAAAACAAAAATGCTAAATTTATCCTTATTCAAATTTGAAGAAAGGTTTTATATGCGTATGCTTGAAGACAATTTCACAAAGTTAAGACTGAGTATGTTTTTTTTCCCTTTGATTTTGACACCAACATTTTCCCATTTATGAAAAACAAACAAAAAAAACCACTATATCTAATTGATACAATCTTTGAAACTTTTTTTTTCCAGGATTTTTGTCCACCTTTAATTTACATCCACTAGAAATAGATACTAGAAAAAAAAAACACCTAAATTAAAAGTCCCTTTTATATAAACGACCACTCTACTTGTTTGTAAATTAATTGTAACGCCGATTAATCAGTCCCCACAACGAGAACGATTAGCAAATGATACATTTTAATTTTCAGACTGGTGGAAGTTGAGAAGTAAATCAATGGGCTAACTTTCTCATTTTTCACCTGTTCAAGCACTCATGTGTGCACTTGCTGTGATATAAGGATGCGCCAGGAGAATACAAAGGATGTGATCAGCATGTCATGTGATCTGTGGGACGGTGATGAGCTGATCGCTTTAACCTTGACTGATGTAAGACAATGTGTGTATGCGTGTGTGTGTGTTATCTCCTCAATCAAAGTCCAAGTTGGACCTGAATCTTAGGCAGTTGCATACATTTGTCTATCTCAGAACAGTTTAGGGAAGGCAAATTATCAAATAGGGATTACGAATACGATAGGGACGGGGATGATAAGGTGTGATTTATCTTTGATATATGCCATCTTGGTCTTAGCATTGTCATAAGCTCCAACAGTCTTTCTCTTATCTCACTCTCCACCTCCAAAAGTCTCGACCTTGTCTCGTTCTGAACCTCCATTAGTCTTGGTCTTGACTTAGTCTCAAACTCCAATTCTCTTTTGTCTCTGCCGCAATAACCAAAAGGCTTGAATCATGTGAGTCTTAGTTTTGTTTCGGACTCAAAGTCTCAGTCTCCTCTTCCAAACGTCTCAGTCTCAACTTCCGCATCTCTCGGCCTTGTGGAGGTTTCTACCTCTGAAATTTTTAGAAAGTCAACCCCTAAATGTCTTGATGTTGTCTCGGTCCCGACCTCTAAATGGCTTAGTCTTTTCTTGGTCTTGACCTCTAAAATGCTTGGTCACGAGTCAGTCTCGACCACCAAACGTCTTGGTCTTGTTTCGATCTCAACTTCCACAAGTCTCAGTCTGATCTTCCAAAAAGCTTGGTCTCAACTTCCGCAACTCTCGGTCTTGTAGAGGTGTCTACCTCTGAAAGTCTTGGTTTTGTCTCTGGCTCAAACTCCAAAAGTCTTGTTGTTTCGGTTTTGACCTCTAAAAGGCTTGGTCTTGTCTCGGTCTTGACCTTAAAAAGCTTGGTCATGTCTCACTCTGGACCACCAAAAGTCTGGGTCTTGTCTCAATCTCGACCTCCAACTGGCTTGGTTCTGTGTCTGTCTTAAAATCTAAAGGTCTTGGTCTTGCTCGACCTCCAAAAAGGATTGGTCATTTCCTTGGCTTGACCTCCAAAAGTATCAGTCTTGTCTCTCTCTCACCCTCCAAAAGGATGGTCTTGTCTTGAGCTGACCTCCTGATCTCAGTGTTATCTCAGTCTCCAACTCCAAGTCTTTGTCTCTATCTCAACCACTAAAAGTCTTGGTTTTGTCTCTGTCTTGACCTCTAAAAGCTTTGGTCTTTTCTTGGTCTTGACCTCTAAAAGTCTTGTTCTTGTCTCTTGCTTGATCTCCAGAAGTATTTGTCTTGTCTTTGTCTTGGTTTTTTCTCTGGCTCAAACTCAAAAAGTATCGGTTTGAACTCTTTCCCTCTTGCCATTCAAAACTCTTGGTCTTGTCTCTGTCTCGACCTCCGGGTCTTGTGATGGGTTTGAACCCAATAAGTCTTGGTTTTGTGTCAGTTCCAAAAGTTGTCCCTTGCTCACCCTCCAAAGTCTTGGTCTTGTTTCTGTTTCAACCTCTAAAAATCTTTGTCATGTCTCTATCTCCAGAAGGCTTGGTCTTATCTCAACCTCCTAAAAGTCTTAGTCTAGTCTCAGGTCTCAATCAAAAATCATTCTCTTGTCTTGGTCTCTTTTCTTAGTAGTCTTGATGTCTTGGTTTGTGCGGTCATAAGTCCAACTCTACATGATGGTGATATTTGACGTTCACTTCTTATCCATGTTGTTTGTAGACCCTTTGTGCTAGAGACGGAATGAAGGGTAGTAGCGACTACAAAGAGGAGAGCTTGATAGAAAATATATTTCACCCACTTTCCCTTCAGTGAGTCAATTTGAAGACTGTAGCATCTGAAGTTTCCTTTCATTTTTCGCTTTTGGCTCATCTTTCCTTAAAAGCACTAATGGATATCCCCAGGTATTTATTTGGCCTCACACAAAGAAAAACAAAGACATACAAAGGGCCCGGCCTGTTTCGCCTGGAGACAACCTCTGATGACCTCGCTGAATGCTAATGCAAGCGTACTACAAGACGTCCTCCCCCTCCTCACGTTTAGTTTGGCGAACAGGCAGACGAGATCAAACGCTGGCCAATATTAAACATGCAGCGTGTCAAGTATGCCACACGCAATGCGGCATTGGTAACTCTGCACAGGGCCAGTAATCGTTGCTGTATGAGGAGGTCTGTCTAATTTTAGAAGTGGGCCACTGTGAGATGACGCAACCTTTTGAAGTTTTAATTCCAATGGGGTGCACCTCATAGACAACTGGTTCACCCGTTTCCATTTTGAAGGCTACATTTGGAATCTCAGCTCATTCCTTTCTGGGGTGCACACCCCTACCGATGTGAATGCGTTCAACGCATGAAACGTGGTGATACATGCTTATTATTGGACAGCAACGCCGTGCATTCCGGTAATGGCTCCGTAATTAAATTGGAATATGAATGTAGACTTCAGACATTGATTGAAGACTACGCTCATGCTTTCAGACTGTCTATTAAAATGCCACTCCAAAGGGGTTATGTGAGGGATGATGTGACGGGTGTTTGTGTGTACAAGCAAACAACACCTCAAGGGGTCCGGACGAAAAAATACCTTGATTCAATATCTGTTGCCATGATAGAGCATCACTCATGCGCATAGCATTGTAATGGATTTTGGAATCTTAATGCGTGTGTTTGTGATGCTGTGTCAATGTGGGATTTGAGGCATAATTTTCATCTCCTAATTCCTTTATTGCCTTCGCATTTCCGCCCGTCACCTCATGGATGTTTTACCTATCTTGGTCGGACTGACAGCAAAACTTCTTCAAGCTTCAAAATTTCCATTATGCCAACACTGTATATCGCTGGCGTTAAGCCAAAAGCTCTGCAGTTACATTTTAGCGAATTAGAAAGAAACTGCATGTATACTGTACACTGAAAATTCATGATTTTGTAGAACCAAGAATTCCACCTGATTTCAGTGCATAAGGTGCAAATAAAAGCCTTAAACTTGGACTTTGGTAAGTCCTCAGCTTGACTGACTGTTGGATCATTTGCCTCTGACACGGGGATGTTAGGGAAGGAACAGATACGTGAACTATAGTGGCGGTCCATGCATTTCACAGGCCTTCAGTTATTGGAGCCCTCATGCGTACCCGTACGCACGTACACAGGCTTTTTTCAGAGCATTTAAACATCAATAAACCCGCATCAGCAATTAAAATGCATCATTATACGTGCCAAAGCTTAGAAGATGTCGTAATGATTCAAATTATTTGTCCACAAGTTTTATGAAGTCCACCAAGAGCAGGCAAACTTTAACAAGATTGTACGCTAAATTACAAATGGCAATTTAATATAAGTGTCACATCAGCATGTGATGAAATGAGTGAGGAGGAGGAAGGAACGGAACACAAAAAAATGCAAGAAAACTGAGAAATATATGGCTCAAAAAGGTAGTTTTAACAAGGACATTAGATAGGACCGAGCAAAACTAGATGGGCAAATTATCACCAGACAGGTGGACCAAATCAAGCTAATGAGAACACAGACAATAAAAGGGGGGGTTGAGGCTGTTAAATAGAATCTAAAGTGAATATTGTTCCTGAATAGCAGCATGTGTGTCACAGTGGAGGAGCATATTATTGTTATGTTTGTCACTTGTGGCAAAAATTGATGACCTTCTTATTCTCTCATGGCATGCTAATGTGCAGTCAGAATCAATCGCTTTTCAGAAAATAAAGACAAATAAATATCAGTCTTTAAAAGAAACATACAGAGACAAAATTATATATACTCTTTTATTAAACAGCCAAGCCCCCCTCCAGGAAAGAGAAAATGTTTCGCCCCCGCCCCCACACATACACACACACTCAACGCACTGACTTTAAATAAGATTATCGATAAAAGATGTAAAAGTATACTTAAACCTGAACCTAAATTAACACAAGAAAAAAACGGTATAATTCAACTTCCAACAACTGTTAATTATTTCACAGCATTTATACAGGTTACAGCTTAGTCTAAAACAGAAAAAAAAGAAGTGCATCAAAGTGCCTGAAACAAACAAAAACAAAAGATGAAAATTCTTATTATATTGCAATTTAACTTAACATGACAAAAACAAAGCCTTTTCTCTAGGGTCATCCATGCCCCCACTGGCATCACTTTGCCCCCCGCCAGGGGGGCCCACGCCACTCTTTGAGAAGCGCTGCATTAAAGAAGGAGAAAAATTATCACTAATTTCATTTGAGGGTGACAAAATACAAACTTTCTCATGATAACTAATGCAACTAAATTGTTTTGTAATTGTTGTGCAACATAATTGACTGAACAATACTCTAAAATGTTTTGAGGATTTTTTTTGTCACTGACATGTGTGAACCTACGGCATGTGTGCAGTGTAAAGTGTAACAAAGTAATTCAGAAAAATAACTTAAAATACTGTATAATTAAATTTTTGTTGGAGGGACTACTTACTGTATCAAAAACGTGGAGTTACTGACTGTGATTTTGAGAATTGCACGAGAGGAGAGTGAGTTCAATATTCATGGATAAAAGGTGAGATCCTTTGAGATTTGGGTGAAGGCCATCTGGTTTGAAAAGGTCCCATCTATCAAGAAAAGTGGTGAAGTTGTCCACATAGGGAATCTCTCGACTGCGACAATATCCTTTAAGCCAGATGTGGAGTTGTCTGACACGGCTAAACTTGACTTCCCCGAAACAAGGGGGAACAAAGGGACCTGAGATTAAGGCACGCTTCTTTAGGTCTTGGACGGTGCCTATGAGGGAGATGTAGTCATTTTTAAGTTTTTCCGTCTGTTCCAGGTTATGGTCCCACGTTCCAACGTGAGCAACCACGGCGGAGAGCGACGGGTGTGTAGCCAGCAGATGGGGGATGACCTTGTTGACATCCTGTACCAGTGCATATGGGTGACAGGAAATGCTGCACTTGCCGATCTCCACGTGCCGAATCATGGAAGTCCCGATGATAAGCACGCTTTCTCCCCCCTCCTGTGTGCAAAAGCAATTCTGATACAACAAAAAGATAGATTAAATCACATGGAGGATAAGACAAATTATACCTTGTACTTTCATTTGTATTTTCTGGACTATATGTCGCTCCTCATTATAAATTGCTCCAGTAAAAAAACAAAAACATAAGTAACTGTGAAGATATTCAGAAATGTGAGACCATAAGTTTCCACTGCAGTCTTCACCCAAATTTTGTTCTTGCGACCAGGAAATGCGAGATAGACGTTTTAAGTTCCTTATTTAAAAATGTTTTTTAGTAAATTCAACACTTATAGTACCTCTTACTGTTTTACTTGTAGTGTATGTGACAGATGAAATTTAGGCAAGTTTAGACAAATGTTAATGAAACTGTCTCCTGTAGTTATAGGACAGGCAGTTATAAATGAGAACCGACATCCATCAATTGAGTATCATGTAAAGCAGGATAATGGCATCCAGTGGATTGACGATTACAATTTCGTCTGGCTTGAAAAAACAATAACGGAAAGTGGGTGGGACTAATGTCAGATAATGATAATGATACCCACAATCTCAAAAATATGTTTACCGTTTAAATTCGAATTACCTGCTTGATAATATTTGTGAGTTCTTCTTGATGATGATCATGATTTCCAACCATGCCAGGCCAAGGCAGGAACAGTCTTTGTCGATGATCCACAAACGTTTTCCAGCAGTATTTGAAATCTATGGAGAAAACAAAGTGATTGTTACAAGAGATCTCATTAGTCAATCAAATTGAAGCAAAAGTGAAATATATTTAATTACGTTCGTAATTCATGACTTGAAGGTGCGCTCCAACGTCATTCAGCAGTCGCAGGCCCTTGCGGTTTTTCTTAACTTCCGTGCGGTAAAGACGTGACACAAAGATGCGAAGATTAACATTTGCATTCCTCTGAAGGAATTTGCCTAACGTCATGGAGCATTCTGCACAGGGCGACCAGGACAAGTAACAAGTGACCGTGAAGTTGAGTCCACCATGCAAGCTTTTCAGGTAATTCAGAAAGTGCATCTACAAAACAGAGTGGACACACATATTGATTTGTTTTCATGAATGTAAGGGTTCCTCTGAGAAGGCCCTTTTAGTTTGTATCTCCATACTCACCTCTGCATGCATTTCACTAGAGGAACTGTGAAAATACCCAGAATCAGGAGAATCGGCATCTTGGTCACTTAATGCGTTAAAGCACAAGCAGGTTCCCCAGCGCTGTCCCAACAGCCCGTTTTCGTAGTGGAAGAGAAAGTCGTCCCTGCTCATAATCTTGCTGAGGGGAAAAGAATGTCAATATCTTATTGGCTTCAATATTAGGTAATACAGTAGGCCTTATATGCAACCTTTTCCATACTTTGGAGGCAACTCATGCATATCTGAACCTACCTTGGTTCTGCCATTCACTTGAAGAATGTGAACTTTACAATGTTTCAGACTCCCGCCTATTGACCCTTGCTCCTTGTTTTATAATCTGAAAGGTGGGGCTAAAATGTACTGCACGTGCTTATGTGTGCGTCATTCTTTATTGTACAATCCACAGTCAGAATTTTCATGAAATACAATTTCCATCTATGTACAATAAATAAAACGTAAGATCTTCGCTGTTGCTTTGCTTTTGTGTCTATTTCTATCTCATGCACTGTTTCACTCACTAACAGCGGGTCACTGATCTATTGTTGCTGATGGACGACTCAGCAAATTGCGATCAATAGCGTAATCGTTCAAATCATCTCAAAAAATCCCAAGGAAATTTTTTTTATATATATATAATTATAAACTGATTGGTATATGTGTCCATTGCGTTTAAAAAAAGCAAGTCTATGGATGGCATGATAAACAATGACTTGTCAATCAATATTTTGAAACAGTATTGCTTGAGAAATCATTGTGCAAGTAATGATTTTGAAAGACGTTGACTGTAAGAATTTTGCAGTGTGTGTACAGATTCTTTTGAAGTTTGCATTCAATTGTATATTGATGATATCAGATATTGGTCAGATGTCACTCAATAAAACAGTATTGATTTATGTCGGTCTATTTCTAAATTATGACATATACTTTATTGGGGTTTTTACTAAGGGTCCCTAAGTTTATTTCACATTTTTATTTTATTCAATTAGAGTACATTCTCATGTTTGAAGTTGAATACGTGTAAGCCAAATTTTGGAAAAAATGGGCCATATTTTTCCATACCTACTGTTGCTGACTATTGTTCTTTGTTTAAATAATATCCCTTGATCATTTTTTTGGCATTTCAAATTAAAAAACTAAAAAGAGCATGCATCATTCTTGTTCATATGCGATCTATATCGGTATTGCGCAATAATTTAGGTTCCAATGTCTGTATCGTATTGAAAGTGTTGGTATTTGGTGAAAATACAAATTTTACATGGGAGCAAAGAAAAAAAATGTAAAACCAAACAGTAATGTTTAATACATTGCTTGACTAGCACTAGGCACTTGGTTATTTTTTATGCAACAAAAGTCGTCTCTTTTGAATCATAAACTACAGAGTAAAACTGAATATTACGTTGTGGATGTTTGTTTAGGGTTTTCCCTCAAAAAAGCCGTTCCCGGAGTTATGGACTTCAGTAATTGGTTCAAAAAAAATAAGATAAAAAACAAAATAAGAAACAAGACGAAATTTCAACATTAGGTTTTTGTCACATTGTTTCTCGATGTTCAACGAACAAAAAATCATACACATTACATACTCCTTAATTATTCAGTTAATGCTTAATCAGCTAATGGTTATAAACGTAAAGGAAGCTAGTTTCTGATTGTTATTTCTCAAACAATACATTGTAACATCTTCCGAGAATCACAGAAGACTTAAATAAAAAAAAACTCTGGTTTATTTACTGATGCCACCAACACTCGCTAACAAGAGTTTTGCATTCAAGAAGTCAGAAATGGAAGCGTTCAACTAAGAGAATATGACATAAAGACATAAGGAATGTTTCAACATTTGTTTTCAAATGTACTGCATATCTAATATTATTTTGAACCTCAATTTAATATTTTCAAATTCTACACACATTTTGTTTTAATTCCATCTATCATGGTTTTAAGTGTTATTCAATTACAATTATTTGGTCAATCAAAAAGGCTTTTTATAAACACTATTTGCCCACTAAGTTTGAACAGCATCATTTTTTTTTTTTTTTTTTTTTTTACATGCGTTGTCAGTTCACGACTAACTTTCATGCTGGGGGCTGTTTAAAAATATGCTTTGACTTTGCCATGGTATGTTAAAAGATAATTGTAGTACAAACACATCACCTTGGGTTTATCTAACAACTCGTAGGTGATTTTTGAAGCAAAATTTACCACCAATCATAACAGTCTCTTTACTCTGACCATGATAGCTACCTGCGCCATTTGAACCTAATAATCCATGGTAAACGATCAATTGCAGTCAAAACAAGTAGTTTGTTTAGTTTGAGTTATACATAACTAATGTGACAGTTTTATGATTCATGAAATCCTTTACCCATTCCATGTTCTTTTATGAGGCATTTTTTAAACAGAAGTAAAAGCAGAAAAAAGGCAATAAAACTTAATTTGAACCTCAGACAGCCCTTATAAAAATTCCAAAATTCATGGAAAAAAAACTAAGAGATTTTCATCTCAGGTTTCAGGCACATTGTTTGTCTCTGCACAACAAACAAATAAGCACAAAAGAAATGTCACCAAACATCCTGTTCTGGCCTGTAGCCAAATACAGACAGCGTCATTATGTTCATAGATCAAATATTTTGTGAATAGTTTTTTTTTTTTTTTTTCGGTTCCATTTTAAAATGTGCTCAAACTTACAGTTAAAAAGTCAATCAGATTAGAGCAGTCCCGTCTTCAATTTATATTGCACTATCATTCATAAACATGTCAGGAATGCTTGCACGAACTGCAAAGTTAAATAAAACTTGAATGTACTAACATATCTCCATTGACTTAATGAAAAGAACCTCATGCCACCCTCGATAAAAGCGTCTAGCACAACCACTGCTGCTGGAGAATAGCTGTGAGTTGTGTTTGATAATGATCATGGTTTCCAACAATGTCGTCCCAAGTTGGGAAAGGACTTTGTTGATGATCAACAAAGGTTTTCCAGCAGTATTCAAAATCTACAGAGAATGAGGGGAAAACAAGAAATTGGTATTTTCATAATACTCGCTGGTCAAATAATTTGTAGAAAAAACAACATCTGAATTACGTTCGTGATTCATGACTTCCAGGTGCACTCCGACATCATTGAGCAGTTTCAAGCCCCTTCGATTTTTCTTCATCGGGATGCAGTAGAGACGTGACATATAGATCCTAAGTTTTATGTTTGCATGCTTCTGGAGGAACTCAACTAATGCCTCCGAGCAATCTGCACAGGGTGACCAGGACAAGTAACAAGTGACCGTGTAGTTGAGTCCACAATTCAAGCTTTTCAGATAATCCAGAAAACGCATCTACGCAACAGAGTGGATGTACAGAAATTCGTTAAAAACATTTAAATGGTTCCTCTCAGAAGGTCCTTTAGTGTGGTTCCCCCGTGCTCACCTCTGCGTGCACTACACCAGAGGAAGTGTAATTAGAGGACCTGCCAGTTTGGCCACTTAATGCTTGAAAGCACAGGTAGGTTTTCCAGCGTTTTCCGAAAAGCTCATTGTTGTAGTGGAAGAGAAAGAGACTCCTGCTCAATAGCTCACTGAGGCAAATGGAAAATGGGATGTCAATAATTCACTGCTCACAATATTTGGTAAAATGGTAGTAATCAATGCTTACGTTTCCAGATTCAGAAAGGCACTCTGGAGCAAGAAAAATCAAATCAAATCTGGACCTACCCTGGTACTGCCATTCGGGTGAAGAATGTAAGCTTTTCGATGCTTCTGAAGACCGGCAACTACTGACCTCTACACTGCTTACAGCGTTGCTTTATATTCTGAAAACTCATCTAACTTGTTGTGACTCATCTGGTTTACACTTGAGGAAGAATAGAAACTGAAACAATGTGTGAATGGAGCCACGCAAGTAAAAGTATCGGAGGAGACCTGACAAAGAAATGAAACTGAAACTAACTGAACCTAAAATTAAGCTAGGTACTGATTGTGTGCTTAGCTGTCCAATATTTATTAGCATAAATGTCTGCTATAAGTGACAGGACCTCAGACTTCCACTACATCATCCCAAATTGTGTAAATCAGTGGTTCTCAACCTTTTTTCAGTGATGTACCCCCTGTGAAATACGTTTTCAGCCAAGTACCCCTTAACCAGTGCAAAGCATTTTTAGGTTAAAAAAAAGAAGGAAAAAATGACTTAAAACATGTCATCAGCATCTGATTTATTCATCATAAAAAACTTTCAAAATTCAATCGTGTTGATCTTCATTTGGATCATAAGGGATCTATCCTCAAAAAGAAATAACTTAATTATTACTATTTTTTTGGCCACAAAAATAATCAACGTAAAGTGTCAAACCTGTTCTTAAAAATAAATAATAATGGATACATATGTGTCCACAGAAAAATATTAAACATAAAATGTCCTCTTTTGGGGTCATAGTAGAGATCTGTTCACAAAAATAAATCTTAATTACTAATATTTGTCCACAGAGAAATATTAATGATAGTGTCCTTTTCTTGGGATTTCCTTTGAGAAAAAGAAATCATCAACTTAATCTTTAATAAATATTTGTCCACAAAAAACAATCAACATAAAGTGTCAGACCTGTTCTCAAAAAAGAAATAATTATAAATAAATATTTTTCCACAGAAAAATGTTAAAATGTTCTCTTTTGGGATCATAGTAAAGATCTATTCAGAAAAAATAAATCATTAACTTGACAGGTAACGAGAGGTGGCACATGACAAGTTGAGTGGAACAATTCTAGTATGGGGGAGAATCTGGCTTTTAAAATAATGAAACTGAATAACCTACTGAACATAAAATTGGTTTTATGAAACCTTTAATTACTTCAATAATTGTTTTTAAAGAATTTTTGCATGGTTGTTTGTTTGTTTTATTTAAAATCTTGAGTCCCCCCTTAAAGTTCCTTCAAGTAACCCCAGGGACAGCCGTACCCCCATTTGAGAACCGCTGCGCTCGAGCATAGGTATCAAAATCCAGTCCTTGAGGGCCGGTATCCTGCATTTTTTCAGGTTTTTTCCTCCTCAACACACCTAATTCAAATGGTTAGTTTATTAGCAAACTCTGCAGGAGTTTGAAAATGATCCTAAACATTTGACTCAGGTGTGTTTGAGAGCGAATGTTAGAAAACATGCATCACATGGAAATCTGATATTTGGGTTTAGGTTTTATCTTCATTCCATTCAATTCAAATTGCCTGTAGGACATTCAAATTTGTTGTTGGATTTGACTGGACCATTCTGCTATGGATCCCATACAATAATGTGCCCAATAACAGGAAGCTATTTAAATTGCAGTCCCTCATTTTCGATTCAACCTTTGCTTAACATGTCAGGTTTTCCTATTGAGTCCCAATCGAGCCAAATCATATTCCTCGTGAATATTCATGCACGCTATCAACAAATGGAATGATTTCAATCTTTTGGCGCGCAGGAATGCTAATCACATCTCGGGATGGAGGTGTGACATTAACAAGCTGCTGCCCATGGCGATTCGTCCCGCACCGTCATTCATCACACGTCGCACCTTGTAACCCCGCAGAATTCACGCGCACTCATATGCAAAGTTATTTCTGCACGTCTGCCTCTTATCTGTCACTTTTGCATTTTTTTTTTCTGCTGTCACCAGAGGGAGGACTTGTTTCAGTGTGCGGCTTTTCAGAAGAGGGCCAAATCGAGGCCTGTCTGAATTTCACAGTCAAGCCTCGGTGTGGGTTCTTTCACTGCGTGTGTAATGCAACACATCGTCTTGACATCTCCACACCACTGTCACAAGTTCACACTTGAGATTTACACTCATTGCAAGGCTGGGAAATGGCAGCGTACGCCACTTGTTTGGCCTGAGAGTCATGTTGTGACCCAGCTTGCTCACTTTTATTTCCAGCCAATCATCAAAAAACAGCCAAATGAGAAAATCCATTCCATGGCAGTGGTGAAGGCTTTTCTCATTATTTTACTATTTGAACCCCCCATTAAAAACATTCGGAGGGTCAGTGGTTAGCGCGTCCGCCTCACAGTTCAGGGACGCAAGTTCAAATCCTCCTCGCGCCTGCCTTCCTGTATGGAGTTTGCATGTTCTCCCTGAGCCTGAAAGCCTGCGCTGGATGACTAGGGCAAACAAAATCAGAAGTTCAGGGTGACCCCTACATACTGCCTAAAGTCTGCTGGGCTAGGCACCAGCAAGCCTGCAACCCCTGAAAGACTAAACCGCTCTAGAAAATGGGTGCATGGATGGATGTTTGTTCATAAAATTATTTTTACTGTAAAATTGGGCCATGCATGTTTCATAAAAAATACTATATTTAATCATATTGATTGGTTTCATCATTATTTTTTCCCATTTCTGATGCAATAAGCATCGTTTTCTTATTTTACCTCTGTTTAATTCTAAGTTCATTAAGACATTTTTCCCTTCCAGCATTACTTTTTTTCTCATAATATAACTGCTGTCCAACACAATTAGGCCTTCTATTCTTCTATTGCCATTGACATTCATAAGGTGATGTCCACTTTTCTCTCTAATATTACAATGTAATGTCATTTTTTCACAAAAATATTATGATAACCCCTGAAATTAGGGACATTAATGTAGGTACCTGCATTAATAAAATAGTGACAATTTTAAAAATCATTTGGCATTCAAATGGTTGTTTAGATATTTTGTGATTATATGTGTAGTATGTATTAAATGGACATAATATGTATAGTATACATGCATATATCTCTATGCAATAGTGACAACAGTGCTTTACTATATTAGCTAAATTAGGTTGCAAAGTTTAAAAAGTTTATATTTCTTTCCAGTTCCTACCATTGATCTTGTGTGTACGCCATGTCATTTTTTTTTTTTTTTTTCAGATTTTTATGATTTTATTATTAGGTTTTTTTTATGACATGATTGGAAATATGTTTATTCCTCAATGTATTTCTTTTGGGACTTGTATAACTATAACCCCCACATGCTTCCACCACCAACAATTCTGATAAAACTATTCTTATGAGAAAAATGCATTACCTTAAATGATTTTTTTTATAGTGAATTTATATTCAATACAATGACAGATTTAAGAAAAAAAAAAACTGTGAATGGCAGTACCTATACATTGAACGAAGCTTTTACTGTTTTGACATTTTAACCCCGCATCACATTCTCATTCCATTATTTCCTAGGCACAAATGAGCATCACTGAATGGATGTGTCGAACCACATTTAGATGTTTATTTCCTCTATCATGTAAAGCTGTGCCCTTTTTGTAATCCCCTGCGGTAAATAAAATGTATGTGTAGCAAAAATGTGTGTGGGGTGGGGAGGGGTCAAACACAGCATATTACTGTGCTGAATCCAAAACCACAAGAAAAGGCAGAAAACTGATCATCCTACATTAATTCCACATAAACCGCCTTATGATCTGATTAGAAGCAAATGTAATAGAAGAGATAAACAAGCTGCACAGAACAGGAAGTAATCAGACTCTAATCTCTGTTCCCTGGAAAAAGTCACACCCTTCAGACACCAATGAAATAAAATCCAACCTTGCTGTTTTAAATCACGCATTGACACTGTTGCGCTGAGATCATACGTGATGTCTGAATGAGCAAGTAAAAACTGGTACTTTCCTGACTGTCTCTTGTTGGTGACACCATTAAGCAGAGAATAATTGCAATGTCCAAAGTGTCCTTGGGCAGCAAGTTAATAAGATCTGCTCATCAATGCTAGACCCGCTTGACTGGAAATATAGCTAACACGCTTTGTGGTTTCATATCTTATCCCCTTAAGTACATCATCACTCATGCAGTAAATGTATTTCTTTATAGTGTGTACTAGTACACCACATTGTAAAAACTGTTTTTGTAAACGTTGTTAAGCATGGTCAGAATTTGACTAATGGGTGGGGTTATGGACTAACATTTTTAGGTAGTGGTTAGCCACAATTCACTACTTCAGTTGTTTAGCAGTATTCTTGTCGCGTATCTATCAGAGGTGGGCCTTTATAGTCCCTTCAGTATGTGGAATCTCAAACAGTTGTCCGTCAAACTTGTAAATCAAACTTCCATCATCTTCAAGCAAAGACCAAAGCTAAACCTTACCACCTAATATCTTAATAAGGTAGGCAGGCTTATGACAAAAAAAAAAAAAAAAAACTCTAAACCCTCACCGCAATGCTTAGCATACATGCATCAACACAAATGCTGTACACAATGTGTTCCTATGGCAGTAAACTTCAATAAGCAATCACACCCACTAGGAGGAATACACGACATGGTGTTTGAGGGCCTTCAACCTCTGGAATATTTTTTTCCAAAACCATTTACAGAAACGGTTGCATAAAAAAAGCTACTCATTTGAACACATGTCATCTGTCACACATACAAGTAAAAAGCAAGGTTTAGCTGATCTCATTTATATCACAAAAACCTAGTATTGAACATGCGTGTGTGGACTTTTTAAATCCACTGAACGTGAAAATTACAATATCTACTACAAAAAAAAAGCCGGAAGCTTCTTTTAAACATATTACCTCCGGGAGCGTGGGGAAAAAAGCAGACCTATCTTCAGGCAGCGATTCATTTATCTGGTCACCTGCTGAGATGTCAAATAGCCGCAGCATGTAGTTACTTGTTCTTAAACAAAGCTCTCATACACTTAGCGGTACCTCCCTTTGGACCATGTTCATTATCATTGCCAAATACATTCATATTTTCTTGACTTCGTGCTGAGCATAAACCTCTGGTGCAGTTTCGATGTTATCGAATCCTCTGCATATATTCATTCATTTAAGTTAGCTAAAAGATGAAATGTTGTAACTTTTATTAGATGAGAGTAACTATTAGATTAGAGTAATTTTAGTATCCTTGTATAAATTAGAGGACCTCTTAAAAAGATGACAGGAGTCGCAACAGTCACCATATCGAAGTGACGTCTTATATTGCCAAATGGGGCGTTATGGTATGATGTATGACGTGAGCCGTAATTTGATACCCGGCTGTACTCGTGGATGCCAAATATGTTCAGGCTAAAATGGACAAGTGCTGTGTCATGTGGCCTACAGCAGGAGATCATAATACTGTGGTGTGAAACTATGGCCCGGGGACCATTCATTGCCCACATCCACATTTTAGTGGCTCCTAAAAATACTAAAAATACATTTTGAACTGGCCTTAAGTGCTATTAAAAAAAAGAAAAAAAATAAGAGAAAGATTGATAGTAGGCAGTATTAGAAATCTGAATAAAGATCCTTTTTCTCATTACCTTTAACAAAAAGCCTTGACGTAGCAGTCATAGTTAAGATTATGATATATTATACAGTAAAAATAAATAAATAAAGTGGTCCTTAGAGCTTTCTCTTTTTCTGTCTATGGCCCTTGGAAGAAAACACTTGGACACTCTTGTCATAAGTTAATAAGCTTGTGAATAGCTAAAGAACAATAACAAACGAGCGAATGTTGCAAAAATAGCATCATAACGGCAAGTCAAATGATCGCCCAAATGATATTTATTTTATAGGATGTCATTCTGAATATGGTTGCATCTTTCAGTCACATTGCCTTCGGGATGTTCATTCTTTTTTTTTCAAATTCACATCTCCTTAACTAGTTAGTGTACACAGTAGGTTATTGGCCAATAGAATGAAATGTGAGGTTTAAATTTCATAGTAATCAAATTAAAACAGTTGGTATGTAGAATATATAGATTCATTAAGATTTTCACTACCAATGATAGTGGAACATTGCCCGCTTCGTTTTTTTTCTCCAAGTACATGGCTGAAATGCAGATGGACTTTGTGCTTTTATTATATGTTGCCTGAGTACACTTTGAGGAGGTAATTGAGGGCTGACATTTGAATGGGCTTCAAGTTCAATCAGCCATGTAATTGGATAACAACGATACTGAAGCGCAACTGTCATGAGGCGCCGGACGACTCAATCAACGCATACAGATCGACTCTATTGTGCAGGTCTATGGATGCTAATAATGGGCTTCATGGGAAGAGACAAGAAAAACCATGCAAGGTAATAGAATGTCTGAGAAATTTGTTGAGGGATAATGACAGACAACTTAAATGACACTACCACTTGAAAGCAATTTGAATGAGGCGGCTGACAATTGTAATGGTGAAGGTTTTGATAAAACTTACAAAAGTGTTCCCTTGGCAACCACGGCTTCAAATCATCTCTGACATAGTAATGGAACGTTGCCATTTACTTGGCCAAGCAGGTGCAAAATCTCTCCTCCTCAACTCCGGGACCAAGACAAAACTAAAGCGCGTGGGTCAGGTCAGTTACACTTGCACGGGCGGTACAAATGCGGTTTAGGGGAGGTAGGAATCTCTTCTGCCAGCAACATGGGCAGGGCCAGCGTGAGAGCATAGAATCAGCAAGGAATGCTTAGAAATGCATCACTGGAGGAAAAAAAACACGTTGGAGGTGTTTAGATTGTGAAATCAACATGGTTAAAAGCACGAAAAAGTTGTCCTTTCTCTTTAAAAAGCATTGCATTAAATATGCTGATACGTGCAGAAAGCCTGTCAAAATTTTAAACGTATGCACCTGAATTGCCTTTGATTCTATTCACTCCGCAGGAACTTTGTCAGGAACTATTTGCTGTACCCTGGTAGTTTGTGTTCACAACAAAAACACGTTCCGGGTCTGGAAGGTCTTCCAGGACCTATCCAAGCACATAGTCACAACTAGGGTCTTTGGCTAACTAATGCTGATTGGTTGGCTGAACATAGGGATGTGTTAATTTGGGTACTTGAGCGCAGGTGCTAGTACGCAACCCACTTGCCGGATAGGAGAGGTAGTGCAGAAGTCACCTGCATCACATCATCAGCCCTTTTTGAATAAGGTCTAATCGTCTGTCCCTCGGTATGAACGCAAACTCGTGGACCACGGACCAGGAACAAAGTTCCTGAACTGTTTAGTGTGAAAAGGGCTTTTATGTACCTCTAGGGGTACCGCTGATTTATAAAGTCCCTCCAGGATTCAACAAAGTTGTGATCGCCACTATTAGAGCGGAATGGTTGCTAAGAATACATTTATTTGCAGGTTTTTTTTAATTTATAATTGCCTAATATATTCCTTTTTCATGAAAAATGGTCTAAATCTTACACAGTGTCCCTTTAAATGTTTTTTTTGGTTTTGTTTTGTTTCTGCAAACATTTGCAATGGGTCTCTCTGGAAAATTTGCTCTGTAAAAGCGGTCCTTGACTCCAAAAAGTTTGAGAACCCTTGATTTAGAGTATTTCTACACCTTCTGTCTTTAGAAATGCAGTCTCAATAAAGAGCATATACCAAGAATTTCATGCAATTGTAACTTGATGGCCTGCCCGTGGTAACAGGTCTGTGTATAATACCGTTTGGGGAGGCGTGGTAAGGAAGGGGCTGTCTGGAATGGATTAAATGCATCTTAACTATTTCCTATGGAGAATAGTGCTTTGGTTGTTGTACATTACAGTTTTGGGCAGACTTTCTGAAACAGACTAATTCCCCAAATCTAGGCTGCACTGTAAATAGTGTGGATCAAGTGGACCTTCTTGCCAGCGGCACCAGTCGGCTTCATGTGTGCGACGGAGGAGGAGGGCGCATCGTGGAGCGTCTTATTGGATTAGTGGAAGCCTTGTCTCCCATTGACATTTCCTTTCATTTCTCTAATTGAGTCTATCTGGAGACGTTAAAGCGAGAAGACAGACAGGGTGAAAGGAGCACTCATCAAATCAGCGAGTGCATGGGAAAAAAATACACAAACCCTAAAACCTCTCTTTGCATGCAAGGATTTTTTTTTATTATTTGCTGTACATGTTCTACTTCCATTAAAAATAAAAAAAATAAATAATTACAAAAAATTAAAATAAAAAAAGCTTGATCATTGTTAGCACTTATATCGGAGTCACTCTCGTAGACCATTTTGTTGGTGTTTGTTAAGTGCCATAACACAAACACGTTTCTAAATGAATGTTTGCACATTTGCAAGACAAAACGGCCTCATCCTTCTGCGTGTAGATTGTTCAGCCTCACTTGTGTTTAATTGTGAGCTTGTTTGCTGAGACTGCAGTTTGGCTCAACAATATCTCTTGTGTATTATTCCCCTTCGGCATGTAATTGCATGTGTTGTGATACAGAGCAGTACAAAGGATGCTCTCATTGTTAGCAATTGTGAACTCATGTCACGACAACATAGAGCGCACTGGCATTTAATTGATGGTTTTATGGAACAAAAGAAATAAAAACACTGATCGGCAGCGTGGTGGCTTCTTGCTCAGCATGTCTGCCTTACAGCCTACTTAAGAATTTGTGAGACGTGGAACAAATATTCTCAGATTTGATGTGTGTTTTGTAGTACCGTTTCAAAAAACAAAATTCCAGAGTTGGATTTGTTTTAGCAGTTTAGCAGTTTTAGCAGTTTTGGTCTTGTCTCAGGCTCCACCTCCAAAACATTTGGACTTTTGATATTCTCTAGTCTTGATAATGTTTTAGCCTTGGTAAGATCAAAAAAAAAAAGTGTTGCGTTCGATTTGCTCAATTCTCTCTCGTCAAGTTGTTGCTAGAAATAAAAGCATCCCAACCTAGGTAAATTACATTTGATGATGTTATATCTACTTGAAGAAAAACATATCTGGATCCAAATGATTTGATTGTGTACAACCACTTGACAAAATATAATAAAAGACACTCAACTCACTTTTTCTTTCAGTGTGCAACAACAGTGGCATTGGCAAGAGGTTTCACTCATTTGTAAACTCAAGGCTTCACCATTTAAAGGTACGTCTAGCACACAAACGCAGCAATAAATACAGTTTTGGTAAAAATAGACATATTTCAAGCTTGCTATTTTTATGTTGTTAAACTATGCTAATGTGTCCGTGCTTTAAGTAGGAAAAAATAAGTAGTGGTACTCCCCTTGTTTAACTTTTAAAATTAGGTTGTGGGCAACAGCAGATCATTAAATAAACTATTTAATGAATTAAACTACAATAAAGAAATGACTAAGAGTTGGAAATGTCCAAATGCTTTTGAAGGCACCTAATACGTCAAGACCTTCTTCATAATATCATTGTGGATCAGCTTAATTAATTGTTACAGCCAAAATCGTGATCGCGAATAAATGTGCAGCCTTAGTTTGATGCATGCTGATGCCATCCACCACATTTGCAGATCGGAGTCTGCCTGGGCTTTGATTACATGCACTTGCGCCACTACTTAAACCTGCTTTTACTCGGTTTAAGGTCTGGTCTATTTTCTGTCACCAAATTGCCAGCTGTGCTTCCGATGCGTAATAGAAAATGCCCCTCTGTACGCCGAAACACCCAGCGTGGCCTGGCTTGGTATTCTATCACTGTAAACTAGCCTGCGTAAAAAGGATGTGTGTGTTCTACTGTCCACAAAAAAAGAGCCCTAAATGTGTTCAAAGCATGAGGGATGGGTCTCAGTGGTTTTTTGGCTTGTGACACAGAGTACTTAAATGTCAAAGAATGAGGATTTAAAGCGTCATATTCATCTACTGTTTCGAATATAATAATAACAGGCCTGTTTTATGACTTTTGTGTGCGCCTTGCTTCCTTTGAGCTCCCAACTTTGCATAATGACATTGGAGGGAGCAAGCAGGGATAAATAAAGCAATGAACCCACTTCATTGGATTACATAACACAACGTGGCGACGTGATGGGAAACATGGCCGGCGTCATACACGCAAGCCTCCCCTCGCGTATCGTCAAATGCATTATTTATGGATGTAAACAAGGCTGCTGCTGTTTTGCTCTGTTAATTAGAGTTGTTGGCTCAAAGAATGAAAGCATCAAGCCGGCCGGTGTCCTCCGCAGGCTTCGCTAAAGTAGAAAGAGGTCTGCGCAGCTGTGTGATTGGCTCACGGGTCATTAGGTCTTCAATGGTGCTTGTCCTCTGATCATGGCCGCAGCCGCCCCCCCCCTGCCACTGTAGGTCTTCTTGACGTCTTGTTTGATGTCACCAAAGTCGGGTTCTGTCTGTGTGATTTGTTCAAGTGACAAATGTAGTACATTTTTTTTCCTCTTTTTTTTTTTTTTTTGCGTTAGCTGCAAAAAGCTTTTTTATTAGCTCTCACAAAGCTCCTGTTGTGCTTTTTGCTTGAAACATGTCACAAAAGAAACTCGAATGACAACATCAACTTATTTTCAGTAGTATCTCTTGGTGTATTTTATTCAGCAACTTCAGGAGATAGATACAGAATGTAGCATCGTCGTTTTGACCGATGATAAAGATAAGACACGGAGATCTCTCATTAATTGATCTAATTAATCTCTGTTTTTCACACCTAAAAATTTCGGAGAAAAAAAAGCTCAACCATTTTTATACATGGTGTTATTGTGGCAAATGCAAAGACTGACAGAAATACGTAGCTTCAGTCATTTTTCTTCAACAGATGCAGTTGTAACCATTTACCTTCTGCTGATACTAGTCCAAATTGATGGCTGCAACCTTTCGTTTCAACCATGAATAGGAATTATTCTGTTTACTTTTGTCTATCACCACATAAATAGAATTTAACATTAAAAAAAATTATCCATCTTGTCAGTCACAGACTTGCTCAAATGTGAATGTTTTTCAGTTAAGTACTGCAAAGAGCTGCATGCGTCCTTTTTTCTAGTGTAAGCCGTTGCTGCAGTCACTTCTGGCTGCTTTGCCTCTGTGTGCTAGGTTAAACTTGAAATTCTTGTGTCGTAATTAAGCACCTTAAGTTTCTGTTTAGTCTGACACAAAATTGTGTCTACAATACAATGGTCATCGGTATAACAACTTCAAGTAAACTCAAACAATGTTTTCCTGTCACCATAACACAAGCTACAAATTGCCTCATGTTCCAATTATTTTGATCTTATTTTGAAAAGAAAATTGTTAACGAACATCACGTTATATTTGCTGATACGAGCTAAAACCCTATCTCACTTAGCCTCTGAAGTGCCTGACATTCATCATTCACATTCATACCTAGGGCTTACATAGAGTGGTTGGCTAACCTAACATTGGTTAATGTCATCACATTTAACAGATCTCCAAAGTTTAGTTAATTTTAGAGACCAATTCCAACTTGAGCTAGTGCCTATAGGTGTTAAATTTAAAGGTTCTGCAATTACGCTCGCTCTCGCCCTCCCTGGTAAAATAAACCAGCATTGCAAAACAACATCGACATTGCAAAACGTTGTCCATCATAATAGAAATTTCCCCTTTTTTGAAATATTTTTCTGGAATCGCCTTTGCCATTACATTAGGTCATGTGACCAATGGCGCCATTGCTTTTGAAGGTTGTCATTGGGGGCTTGCACCTAATTGAATTGAGGTACGCGGATGTAAAAACGATGGATTACTTTTGTGAGCAGCATATTCCATTATTCATTTCTATGAAGTATTTATTAGGCACTGTTGTTTTATTCATATACTAATTGCGATCACGCTGGAAGTTGTAAATGGTAGCAGAAAGGTCAAGAAGTGGAATTCCCCCAAGTGGAACACTTACTTTTTGTCCCACCATAATTTAAATAACCAATCATTCTTTAGATAGCATTTGTAACTATGCAAGTGTTAAAACAGTGGATGCATTGAGCCAAAAGAAGGAGTTGTTAATCTTTGTTGCATTGTTTGAAATTTATTATTACATTTGGAGAATTTGAATGTTTTGCTTTGCTATCTTGATGAACACATGATAGACAGATTTTTATATTTTTTTTAGTCCAGACATTCAATATTTTTTTTTTCTTCAAAATGTGATTGATTACTTCAGGTACTGTAGGTAATTAAGTACTAATGTAATTGATTACTTATGTACTTAAGTGTTTGCTTGGATTATCAACCTTTTTGGTGCAACGGTAATTAACCACATTTCTAATCTAAAGTAATTAATTACTAAATTAATCAACTACTAACCCTAAAGTATTCGGTTACTTCAGTGCTTAGTACCTAAAAGAACGTACGAGATTACATAAAATTATCAATTACTATAGTACTTATCTAAAGTTATCAATTACCTGTTTTAATAAGCTGACTGAACATTTGTAAATTTGCTAATTAGGGGACACATTTTGGATGAACATGTCCCTATGATCAAATTGTTTTCAAACTTTCTTAGGGGAAGATAATTTTTGTCCGGGCTGGTTTCATGAATTGGTATTTAAGATAATTCTGTTGAACCACAATTAATAAAAATGTTTGATTTCAAACACTTTTTTCTTACTCCATCAATCGTGCTACTGTCTATTTTAAAAATGAAATTTGACTTGAGAAAAAAGCCTGAGCTGTTCATAGATCACTTTGCTGTGCGCATTCCTCCAGCAGAAGCCCATTTATCTGCCTGTGTGCGTGTATTCACCGACTTCAAACAGCTCCACTCTCAGTGGTGACGCAGCGGTCCACAATCACCATGATGGACCCTAATGCATCCTGACATCATCATCATCACAGGCGTGGAACATTCAAGTGCGCCTTATCCAGGGTGGACACTCACGGTGGAATTCTTTTCCTGTCTGGAGGGTCCTGTCATTCAAAATTTAAAGGCTCTGATGTCAACCTCTTGGGGGCTTAGTTGCGACGACATACTACGAATAAGCCTCGTAAGTTATTTGAAACTTCAGTTTAAAACCATCCTCGCATGGAACGCCATGAGAGCATCAAAAGATAAAATCCACAGGTGTATTTTGCGTTTTCTTTGGCTATGTGTGTGTGTGTGTTTTTGTGAGCACATGCATGCGAGTGCGTGAATGTGTGTGTTTTGTTTCTCGCTGTTACCACATATTGCATGAGGATATGACAAGGTAGTGTCAACAATAATGTATTCAGAACTGTCATTTAAAGTGACATAGCAAAGAGGTCAGCTACATTATAAAAAAAAGTTTTCATATAACTCAACTTCCACTGTGGAACCATGATTTTCTTGATTAATCTGTTCTAGAAAAACAGACCAAAAAAAAATCACACGAAAAAAGTTTCATAAGTAATACAGTGACTCTTAATTCATTCAAGGGTCACTCTATAAAAATACAGCTTGAAGTGGATTTTTAATCAGTTGTACTCAAATTATCAAATTATCTCAGTAGGGGGACATTTAACATGATGTAACACTCTGAACTAAATGGTAGCGTTTGCTGACCTTAAATGGTATTCGCTAGCTAATGGTAATCGGTATTGCTAACTGATTAGAATAAGCAAATAATTATTTGATTATCAATAGATTGGGCATAATTAATAAAATAATCATTTTTTAAAATGATGACAGCCCTAACCAGTACATATAAAAAAAAAAAAAAGTTTCCACAGTAAACAAAAACACTACCAAAAAATGGATGAATTTCCATTGTATGGGATAACACTATTTATTCATAGTTTGACTTTCATTTTGCAAAGGGTGTAGTTTCCTTGAAGTTTTTTTTTTTTTTTATACACCAGTTAACTTCATATGACACATAGTTATGTGATGGAATTAACTAATTAACATTATAACATATATGAGCATAATTTGCTTTTTACCCTAATCATTGCAAAAGTGATTCTTTGCCTTTTTTTTAAGTCTACCTGTGGTGGACTTTTTCAGAAAGGAAAATATGAGATGCGTTTTCCCAAAACCAGGTTTATGTCGCAGAGATTAGTATTGAGTTATTGCTGAAAATACACTCATAAATAAGATCAGCGACTGCATAGTAGGGAAAAGTGTAGCCAGACAGCATAGGATGGCAGTGTTTAGGATGACAAATGGTGAAGAAGATGAAGGAGGCAAAGACAGGACAAAATGGTGGAAGCTAAAAAAAGAAAGAGTGTTGTATGACCTTTAGGAAGGTATTGAGACAGATTCTGGATGGTCAGGGGGTGCTTCCAATTGACTGGACAACCACAGC
The DNA here is from genome assembly GCF_059441005.1 of Hippichthys cyanospilos. Classification (NCBI taxonomy): domain Eukaryota; kingdom Metazoa; phylum Chordata; class Actinopteri; order Syngnathiformes; family Syngnathidae; genus Hippichthys; species Hippichthys cyanospilos. The sequence continues at coordinate 11,891,564 of NC_142381.1, read as the reverse complement.
TAATGTGATTAGAGAGAGAGGTAGGTATGTGGTAAGTCGGTAAGGTGAAGAAGATGAAGCAGGCAAAGATAGAGAAGAGGACAAAATGGTGGATGCTAAAAAAAAAGAGTGTTATATGACCTTTAGGATGGTATTGAGACAGGTTCTGGGTGGCCAGGAGGTGCTTCCAATTCACTGGACAACTACAGCTAATGTGATTAGAAAGATAGGTTGGTAAGTACAGTACTTGGAGTGGAGGTTTACCCTGGAAAAAAGAGGAATGAAGGTTAGCTGCAGCAAGATGGGGTGTATATGTGTGAAAGAAAGCGACCCAGGTGGAAGAGTGAGGACACACGGAGACAAAGATAAAGAAGGCGGAGGATTTTCAGTATCCCGAGCATTGGAGAGTGCGGAAAAGATGTAAAGAAGCATGTGCAGGCAGGATGCAACAGATGGAGAAAAGTGTCAGGTGTGATCGAAGAGTGTCAGCTAAAATGAAAGGAAAGGTGTACAAGACAGCGATACTGTTTGGCCTCTGAAGAAAAGACTGGTCAGAACTGGAGGGAGCAGAGATGAAGATGCTAAGGTTCGCTTTAAGACCAGAATATAGCGTCGGGAATTAAAATATCAGAAAAGCACATGTTCGAGGTAATGGAGATAAAATCAGAGGCGTCAGACTGGGATGTTCTGACATATCCGGAGAAGGATGTTAGAAGGATGCGTGCTTTTGAATTGCTAGAGGATTTTGGCCAACATAAGCTTGATTTTGTGAAAACTCACCACGTAAGTGGCTCATCAAGAAAAAGCGAATCCAAAAATGTATGGAGATAACACATGCATATTTGCCAGTACAGATCAGAGACGTGACACAGTCGATTGTTCTTTCCGTTGTCTCCCATTCACTTCTCGTAGATTTCTTGCTCACCTCGTGACCAATTTGAATCAGTCGAACGATTCTCCAGTCAATACCGATGGACTGAAGGATCTTCCTTCCATCTACAAAGTGCAAAAAATGATGTGCGTTGCATGGGAGACAATGAAAAGAAAGATGGGCTGTCAACAAGGCTCTTTTAAGTCTCAGCCCCCTACTGGCAGGTATGGCTGTGCTCATGCGGTCTCCGCAGTCATTTTCCCAACTGTTTTAAGCTTACTTTGACACGCAGCAAAACAAAAAACTAATTTGGATGCATGTTTTCTTTAATAAACCATACTGTATATATTTCTCCTTTTGAGCACCACAGTTCCACTTTAAGCCTATACGCTACCGTTTTTAATTGTGGGTGCAGTATGCATGAGGAGCACTTCCCACATGTGTGGGCAGGGTGACATATTGTCAAGAAAAGCCCCATGAGGAGACACTAGAAATGTAGAGAAACCCCACAGCCGAGACAAGAGCACCGTTATTATCCTCTGCCTCACTTCGAGAGGGACATTCTCTATATTGATGGTGCTGGGATTAATAAGGAGATAGGAAAAAATGCCATATTTAATTGGACAAATCATCATGGTGACACTCTCGAATCCCCCGCACGAGTCAACTAAATCTCCCTAGAAAGCCAATCACACACTTTTGTTGTATTGTATAGAGCGACCAGACCTTCTCCCTTGCCACGATGAATTTCACATCTCTTTCATTTAACTAGTTTTCCATTTACAAACAGACACGCCAAATGAGAACTTATATAAACAGATAATGGTAGTGTCTCACCACTTATCTGCTTATACAGAAAACATAGACCGTACAGCTGTCTGTTCAATTACATACACAGTCATTTCCACAGATGTTCATTTATTTTAGGGCTGAGGTGAAAATTGGAGATTGATGGGCATTTATTGCACTGGAACTTAGCATCTGTCACTTAAATCCAATACTGTTTGGCCATGACTTTACTTAGCAGCTGATGTAAAACTGGGACTAAATGTTGTTGTTTTTTTTTTTTTCTAACGCTCACGCATTCTGCTAGGGCCAACTTGGCTTGTACTGCCACCTACTGGAGCAGATTCACAAGACACTCCCAGGCAGCTTTTTTTTTTTTTTTCCTTTGTCACATTAATCCAAACAGACAATTAACTCCGCGGATGGGCTTCATTTGTTGACAATTTTTCGGTTTCATGCACACATAGCAAATCCATTCAGCCAATAACATATTTCTTCAGATGATTTGCATCTTTAAAATGAAACATTTTGAAACAAAAAAGAAGTGATTGTGAGTTTAATTCAAATGATGAATTGATTCAATCTATCTAAATGACGGTTCAAAATGTATAATGCACAAGTGATGCACAAATAAAAAGTTTTAAAACATGTTGAATGCACAAACAAATAACAAAAAAGTGCAAATAACAAAAAGGAAATAGGATTGTATTATATACTGTATATGTTGTTTTGTGTGTGTGGATGCTCATGCTCATGAATGACTGATTAGATTGCAGAAAATGTACGATGAAATATTAACAGAGATTACAATAATTACATTGATTGTTACCAAAGAAATGCAGATATATATCAAGAGTCCATTGTCTTCATTTTTATTTACTTTTTTTTTTTTTTTTTTTTTAATGTTCTCCTGTTCTACATGTACTGTGAGTCCATGATGTCCAGATACTTGGCGTCAATCATTCTTGGAAGTAGACCAGTCCTGAAGCAAAACACAAAAAAAATATTTCCAGTGTCATATTGAAATATCGTTGTAAAAAAATAGAGCTTGTGCTGTTAGTGCACTTCCATACACAATATCTAAAAGTATTAACTTAAAGAGATTTGTATCGATTTTTACTTGAATACATAACGAAATTTCATAACATAATTCATACGTAAACATAAAATGTGAATATGCATATACAGTATGTGTGCCCATTTACACACACAAGGTGTCAGTCTTGCTGCTTGTATACGCATAATGTCAAAATCAGTCATCTGCATATGCAGATTATAGGAATGACCGTCTGTCTATTCAGACACAATGAAGATTTCCAACCATTTAAATTACAGCTATGATTCAAAAGTCAAGTTTGTTATACATGAACATAATGAAAAAAGCTGCCCCTTGATGTAAACAGAAAATCCAAACATAGTATCTGGCCATTTACATACAATCAAGCCCAGCGGTTCTCATTTTTTTTTCAATGATGTGAAATATTTTTTCCGCCAACTTCCCTGTTACAATTGCAAAGCATTTTTGGATGAAAAATAAGAGTTAAAACAGAGTACTGTGCCAACAAAACAACGACAAAAAACAAGGGGTTGATTTTGTGATTGCATCTGTATTTGCAATGTTTTTCGTTTATTGTCTTTGCATTTTTTTGTTTGCAGCTATTTTAATATTGATGTGGGCTTTTTTGTGTTTAATTTGTTGTAAGTTTGCTTCCATTTTGTTTATTTTTTGTGATCTTTCTTTTGCTGTTTTTTTTCAATGTATTTGTATGTTTGTTCGCAGTTGTTTTTTCGGGGGGCGTGTTTTTGTGTTAGTTTTTGAGCATCATTCCTGTCTTTGTAGCTTTCTGCTGTTTGCCTCCATCAGCCCCCGTAACGTACCCCAAGGCGAACTCGGGACTCCCATTCGACTAGAGCTATTTGCTTAGGTAATAAATCCCAAAGGTGACTTTGACCGGACATTGCATTTTAATACCATATTATTTATATGGAGACCAAACAGAATGCTATTGTATATTAGTTCAACTTGCTACTTTTCCCACGCAACTTAAACAGGAAACAAATAAAAGTCTGTATCTCATCACCTGACTGGGACGAGCAAGATCATCAGCAGGGGAAAGACCATCTTCATGTAGGGCAGAGGATACATGCCAAAGGCACACAGGATGATGAGCTGGATCATCTGCAGGCCGGTGAAGTAGTGCACCATCCTCTGAGGCACACGGCGGATGTAGTGGGTGGGAGGATAGGCCGTCTGCGTCAACAAAAGTGAAATGCTTACAAGCTGCATTTCATCTGCTTTCAACTGCAATCAATATATTTTTTCAAGAAAGCCAAGAAATAAGCACCGAGGAGGACAAAGGGTCTCTTGTATTGACTTCTTGGCAATTTTATTCTAAAGGGGCAACAAAAGGGTCCGCTTGCATTGGGGCAAAGTGAGGCCACCTGAACAAGCATATGTGCATCATTATGCCTCTCATCCTATGTGAAAAAGAAGCCAAATACTATGCAAACAGGCTGATTCTTGCACACCTGTTCCTTCAGCAGCAGGGCCATGCGGTCCACCATCTGGTTCCCATCGAGCGATGTAGCTGCGATGTAGAGGAAGAGACCGTAGAGGACAGGCTTGGGAATCCACTGCAGAGGAATGGGCAGCATGAAGGCGGACAGGCCGATCAGGATGTTGGCCACCAACGAGGTCAGACGCGTTTCCTTCACGCTGATGATACTGTTAGATGTTTTGAGAAAAAGAAGACGTCCTTGACGTGCCCATTTTTCCACATTCCAAGACGATCAAGAAGATCACTACACTGTGTTTCAAAAACATGTTATGTTTTGTCGTTCAAGGTTTGCATTTTACAGTTTGTTTTGGTGTAACTTCTTGTCGGCATATTTTGGCGTACATGGAGGGGGATAAGTGGGTCTATAACTATGTACTGCATTCTAAGATAAAGCCCTATCCACACAACAAATATCAAAAAATGCACAAAAATTTGCACAAAAATGCACTCACATCCATATACATGTGGTATATATGTATAGTATATACATACTGTATCTATAATGGATATAAAAATAACTACTGTATACACATGTACATAAAGTGTGTGAATATATGTGCATATGCATATACATATATGTATAAATATGACAGTTTAAAATAAGTTTTAAATCCAACACATTTTTATGTACATATTAAATAAATAATAAATAAATTAATGTTTATTCCAGATCAAGATGTAAGAAAATTTAAGCCAGCAGTGGGCAACCCAAGGCCCATAGGGCACGTGAGCAACTGAATTGGCCTGCCATTCAAGATGTTTTTTTGTTGTTGTTTTTTGTTGTTTGGCCACAATGAAAATGGTCTTTTCTGATTTGAGTACTGTTTTTAAAGATCTTTCGATTCATAGTTTGTGTCATGTTTTGGAGCTTGAAGGATGACGCACGTGGTGTAGACGTGGCCATTCTCCACATGCTGCTCCATTTTGGCCAGCTGACGGGCGTGCAGTGAGGAATGCGGGAAGGCGGCATGCATCCATGGTAACCCCAGGCAGGACATGAGGATGTTGATGAGGCCCGTCAGCACTAAGTCCCAGTGGAATGCTGTGCCTTTAAGCAGCCTGCAATCGACAAAATCATACGTTTCGAAGGTTTGTATTTTGATCGTTGCACTTATTCAGCAAATCTATAAAATCACATGGAAATTTAATATTGATATGTTTTTAATACGTTATAAATGTATGTACCGTATTTTCCGCACTATAAAGCACACCGGATTATAAGGTGCACCCTCAATTAATGACACATTTTAAATCGTTTTCCATATATAAGGCGCACCGGATTATAAGGCGCACCCACAAATAATGACATATTTTAAAACGTTTTCAATCACAATATAGTAATACTCAAAGTAATAACAATAATAACTCAAATAATAACTCTAAACTCTCAATAGCATAATAACCCAATGTCAATATGACCAACCTTGCTCAACTGTACACACACGAAAGAAAATGTAAAGCTTACTTTATCGGTTCAATAATAATTGCTTAAAAAAAGTGCAGTCAAGCTAGTTTACAAATGCAGTGTTAGCTGCAAGCATTGCATCAGCTATAAAGAGGGTGACAGGCTGATCCATGCTTTTTAATGAGTTATTTTGTGCTTTTTCAAATATTTAAGATGTTTATTTATAAAGGATCATCCGCTCATGTTCTGCTAAAAAGGACATTTTCACAGTTATCTAACGTTCTATGTAAATAATATTCATTCTGCAGAGGGGGGAATGCAGCAAACAAAAACAGTTTCAAAGCTTGTTTGGTACGAGGGGAAAGAAAGCAAATCCCAGAAGGGGGACAAAACATAAAGCACAACTTTTTTGGAGTGTTGCCTTTTTCAAAAAGCAAATGGGAAAAATAAACACAAGAGCAAAACCGAGAACTTATTTGGAGGCTGTATCGCTCAGATGCATCTGCTCTCCTATTGGATCTCACGAGACTGTGCAGGTATTCACATTCGGACACCTATCTCTTACTTGTGTTCTGGTACATGCGTGAGTGAAATGACGATATTTTGATCGATGAAGATGAGCAGGGCGAGGAGGAAGCCGAGGCCCACGGCGCTCAGGACGTTCAAGCCCGTCAGCTTGTCGAAGGGCGGGTAGTTGAAGACGGGCCCGTTGTGGACGCTGAACACGGGGACTGTCGATAGGGAGAAAACTCTTAGACATGTGTCATGGTAAAACATGGGAGACGGGCACTCACTCTGTATGTCGAGGAAGAGGTAGGAGCCGATGAAGGAGAAAACCAGCACGGAGATGGGCAGGGCGCAGTCGGACACCACTTCACGTACTTTGCCGTTCATATATGGGCTAAAAGGAATGACAAAAGAATAATTCAGCTGTGCGGTGCAAAAGTATCAGCAGGCTGAAACATGAAAGAAAAATATTTGCCTTTCAAATTGATGAAGCAGCATGCCACACTCTTAAAACAGTTGGGTTAAAAATGACCCAAAAATGGGACGGGAAAAGACTGACCCAATACATAGGTCAATCTGCCCCAAGTTTTTGGGTTGAAATTGGTCAAATTAACTCAATATTGGATTGGCATTTTCTTAATCCTTGAATGGGCTCTTGGCTTTTTGATAATACAGTACACTCTAAAAAAAGAGTTGAGTCAAATAGTGGCCAATTCAATTTTCGGGGGTCCTACGTTTACATTTTTATCAGATGAATTAAACCAAAAAAAGACAGATATAAAAAAATAAATAAATATTACAAAAAAGATATATACTGTGTGTGTGATTGTTTGTGTGTGTGCGCATATGTGTGTATACACACTTGTAGTTTTGGCTTCATTTAAAAATGTAAGGTCAAAATGAATGACCCAAAATTGAGCCGTATTATGGGTTACTTATTTTGAACCCAAAATTCTTAAGCTGAGTCATTAAGAGTTCGAAAGGTTATTGAAGTATCAATTTATATGTTATTTATATATATGTTTGTTTGTTTGTTTTCACCCAAATACTCCTAGCAAGAGTCACAAAACCGCATTGTGCATAGGCTGCAACCACTCCCTTTGCTAGCAGCAACTAACCCTTACCATTTGGTGAGTACCAGTCTTTTCATTGACACTTTCTTAAAAATCATCATGATGAGCTAGAGCAAGTCTAACTCAGCAGAGCCCACGCAAGGAAAGCCAAGTTTCAAACACGGGAACGCTTGACTGTGAGACACCTTGACATGCCACCACGTTTATTACGATACAGTAATATAAAAAACACATGCCACAACAAGCCGAAAGAGAAAAATGATTCTTTCACAATTCACAGCGCCGTGTCAAGTGGCCGAAACAAATGGGTCACAGTGGCTGCCAGACAAATAGAGCGCAGTAGAAAGTGAAATATTCCCCTCTCATACGGTGACGGACGGAATATATAAAGCGGCAAAAGTGCTGTGAAACCTACTTGTGCTATTCATTTGCTCCACTTGATTTCATCCGGACAAAATGATCCACTTTATGTCTATATTTAGCTACTTGTATTCAAACGGGACGCAATGCTCATCCACTGATGCAAAGGATTACGCTCCTCGGTTTAAGAGAGTGGTCAAATGTTTGCTTTTAGGAGAACTGCATTTGCAATTGTATTGTAATGCATTACATGTGTGCAATGATATTTCCATTATTATTTTATTATCAGCCGTCTCCTGAATCTGTTATAACCATGGCTTTAAAAAATACAAACAAACATGATGAACATCATGAGGTGTGGGTGATTATTTGAGCACTTGTGGAACAACCTGGGCGGTTTGCAGTCCATGGCTTACCTCCTCTTGACGAGGTAGAGGGCGTAACCCAGCCACAAGGTGCCCAGCATGAGCAGAAGGCACAAGATGGGGATCTCTCTGGAGCAAATCACCAAAGATTTGGGCAGGAAGATGGAGGCGTGAGCCTCAGTGTGATCCATCATCAGAGTTCCACTGGCATTGGGATGGCCTAATGTCTGGTTCTTCATCTCCTCCAGAACTTCTGTGATCTGGTGAAGGACCAGCGTGCTGTTTGCTGTCGCCAGCATGGGCTCATGGAAGAGGTGTTGGAAAACTTGGCAATGAAAAAGGGTTAGGGTTAGGGTTAGGGTTGATCATTGAACTAGGAAGAAGAAAACTGCAATCAGTCAGAATATTCGGGATTGGCTGACAGATACTTTGTTTATGGCAGGAATGAACATAGCTAAACATTTAACACACTCACTTTTAACGGTGCCTTTCACTGCGTCCCCAACAAATGCGATAGAGATGAACAAGGCAATGACTTCCTCCGTGGAGCTGGGGGAACGAGAGCCATAGCAGGGTTAGTTTTAAGTGTGTAGACATAACAATACAAGCCAGAGAAATTAAACATCACATTGTAAAAAAGGAAGCCATAACAGCCACTTTAAAAAATCTAAGTCCTTGCCCTGAGGTTACAATTTGTTTTATTGAGGAAAGTGTTACATATTTCAACAGGAGTTCAAACATTTTGTAGATAATACACCAAACATCATGGTAGTGCAGTAGTGTGAAAATGTTTTTTTTTTGTGTGTGTGTGTGCCCGTACACTCACCGTTTGAACAGCTTCATGAGGAGGCTGACATTGAATAAACCTCCCATAATGAGGAACAAACTGTTCCAGAGTCCGATGCAAGCGTAGAAGGCGTCAAAGTCCAGGTTGTAGTCATCACAGATGCCCCGGATCACTATGATCAAACCCGACTGCGTTAAAAGAGAATCTCGATGTTGATTCCAAATCCAGATATGAGCAAAGCAAGTATCCAACCTAAGTTACCGGTTTTCGGACTTCTTTGGCTAAAACATGTGAAAGACTAGCATTGACCTTATGAGAATTAACATATTTGAGATTTAAACTAACACACATGACTTGATGAGTCTCGCTGCCTGTTTATGTGATATTGGTTAAAAGACAGTGTCATTTGTTGTGTTTTTGAAAGGAAGGTATTTTTGTGTACCGCGTACAAATGGAGACTGAAAGACATAACAAATTTGACATGTAACTTCAACCAGTACAAAATATTCCAAGCTCCATGATTGTTATATTTTGATAAATAAATACTGTGAAGTACTGTCATATAAAATACATAGTTTGGCTTTGTTTTCACTAAAAAAAATAAATAAATAAAAAATCCCCATTTATTTCCAATCTGGAATTTTTTTTAAAACTTGTCAACTCACCTTGCAATCAATTTTTAGCATTCCCACAATTCCTACGGTGCAGAATTTCCACAACTTTGACAAGCAAATTTTTCACTCCTTAGTGGGTGTGGGACCAAGTTATGGTCATCAGCTAGGATTTTAATCTCTTTATTTCTTCCCCTGAATTTTCCACGATTTTTAATTGAATCTCATTTTTGCAACTTTAAACTTTTTAGCCCATCCCTACCACTATTTTACCCAAAAGTTCAATTGACATTTTTTTTCATTTTTCCCCACTGATTTCAAAATATTTTGACTGATTCAAAACGTTGCGACATTGAATTTTTCCGTGTTACCAATTCAAAATGAAAACTAACATGTTTATCTTTTTTTCCCTGTGATTTCCAAACTTGTTTGACTGATTTGGACTGTTCCCACTTTAAGTTTTCAAAACTATACAACATAATTCCACATCATTGAATTTCTAGCCACATAATTCCACATTGTTTGATGTCAATATCAAACCAGCCCCTGGTTTACTCAGTTGTCTAAACTTTTAAAAATACAGATTCTTCAGGTTCTTCCATCGGGTTTCTCACACATTTCACACCACCAGCTTTCAAATGAGACCCAAGTTAAAAAATCTGAAATGGAATAAATTTGCTTTGAAATGACTGCAACTTTGACTGCACAGTTTATACTCACTTAGTGTGAAGGTCGTGACTGGCAGCTTCCCACTGCCAACATAGTTTTCAAATGAGATATATTTTGGAAAAGAGGTACAAACTGAATACTTCCAACATGCGTCTCATTTGAAAGAAGAGAAAGTGTAGCAAATAATACAGCATATAGTTGAGAGCGCAATTGCAGTCATCTTTAAAGATGCGCACCCCTCGCAGTTATATCCTATGTCTGAGTTCATTTGAGTGGTGTTCTGACAAGTCCAGCAGGCCCAAGATGTGGGAGTCATTCTTGACTTGCGCAGCTTCCTCCTACCTTTGTCATCGTCTCAGTGGAAGATGTGTTTGAGTACGCACCGCTTATGAAGATGGCCAACGGGGCAGTGGTCAGTGGAATGACAAGGGGCGAACCGGCAAACAAGGAGTAGATCACACCTCCGATGCTCTGGCCGACTATGGTCTTCTGAACATCTGTGGAAGATTTTAAACTTAATAAACTAAAGCTAAATTTAGTGAAAATCATGCTTGTGATATCTCTCAAAAGTGGAGACGAATTGTAAAGTCCTTACAGATTTGCTGCTAGAATGGAAAGAATAAATCTATGAAGCCAGGAGCTGTTGGATCTAACTCACAGGCCTTGATTTTTGCCATCTGTAGTACATAGCGACATAGTATTGGAAAAACTGAAGTGTTTATGAAGTCAGTACCTATCTCCCCTCTTGTGCTTTCATCGTTGAGAGAACCAAAGGCAATGGCTGGCAGCAGAATAGCGATGTAAAGGAAAATCGCAGTGGTAGTGTACTTCAACAGAGAGCGGTCCTTTCCAATTATACCTTCGGTCAGGGCAAATAGTAAGCGGTACAAAACATCGAAATGAAAAACCTGGAGTGTCTTTAAAGCACAACACTTAAGACAGCTGAAGGGTTAGCTACCGTCTGTGAAGTCAGAAGGGTAGAGCGGGAGGCGGCGGCGCAGGTCATCGTAAACACCTTTACCAGCTTTGAAGAAATCTTTACACTGTGATTCAAAAATAAATAAATACACTTCAGCGCAGCGTGATATTTGAGTGAATGTTTGCATATTGTAGGCACACAAGGTGAAGAGTTATTGAATTGAGTGAAATTTACTGAAGGTGCTTTCTGAGTGCTCGCTTTGGAAATTTTAGTCACGTGACTTAACTCTAATCAACCTTAAAATCCCAGATTTTAGGATTTGGAACTTGCTTGGCTAAACGTTATGAAAGATTTACATTCAAAAAAATTAACAGGATAACAGCAGCCACAGTGCCTCAACTTACTTGTTTAGCTAACTGGTGCATTTCATTAAAACGCTAGCTGAGATCACAGTCATTTACATTTTGCCTAGCGGCACATTACAAGTGTCCAAGCCATTAAATAGGATTTAAACATAAGAGAAGCCATTAAATATTGTCTGTATTTGTTACATTTTTTTCACACAGACCAGAAATCTAAATATGGCACACTATGATTGCACAATTGTTTATTATAGGTGTACAGAGCATTAAAAAGTTTGTAGTTTGTGGATTACAGTTGAACTGACTATTAACCACTAAATATGTTCTAAGTAAGATACATTACACCATATCCAAATACTGTATATGGCCATCGACAGACCATGGTCTTAAAATTGTTTCATTGTAGGTCCACACAATGTTCAGATATGTCTAAATGTAGTATATTAGATCATATACCCAGCGCACAGAATACCTGGTTGCTAACAACAATTAGCGAGCATGCAATTTACTTGAGGTGCTGAGGTGTTTCTGCATCTAAATACGGTACAATTAATGTGCAGGGGACAATATTATTTCAATTTGAATCGCTACATTTGAATGTTCATTTCTTTTAAAACAAACATTAACCAGGCTCATCACATAACCCAAACCTAATGATGTTAAAACCCAAACACAAGCTTTCTCAAGGGGGAACCGTTTAGGTGTTTGGTACAAATGTACACAGTGGACATACTGAACTGTTTTGGTATTTTGTCATTACATGGGTCTGCACTCAGCGCTTTTTCTGCTGCCAGGCGGATTTGGCAGACTTTTTTCTGACCCATCTGCATCTCATTCCCCAGGCCTGAATAGTCAATTTTGGAATCAGGATAATCACATCATTTGGCAGTTGATTTCATTGCATGCCTGAGTGGAAAATTAAAAATAAAAAAAATAAAAAAATCAAATGAAAGATGAAATGTTGTTTTGATCATGTTGTTTTATCTTTGATAGAAAAGGTTGACACACTTGTGGACATAACAACAGGTCAGGCATTTATATATATATATATATATATATATATATATATATATATATATATATATATATATATATATACCTCTTAGGGGGATAGGGATACTGCCACGTTTGCTAATGTCATGCAATCGACTAATACTACCTTCGGGATCAACCAGTCGACCGCAAACAACGCATTGAGGAACCCCGGCAAACCCCACCAAGTTCTTCTCTTACCTCAAGTTTTTTTCCTCGCCGCGGATCAAAGTCATCCACTTGGTCCAAGACCACCTTCTCTGTGAAGGATGAGAGTTGCTGACGCTGGCGCACCAGTTCTTGTTTGAACTCCTCCAGAGACTTGGCTTCCAGAAGCTTCTGTCTGAAGGAGATGTCTGAGAACATGGTGGCGAATGTTCGGCCCACTTCAATGGCTGACTTGGTACTTTTCTGTGAACGATAGTGCATGGGAGCTTTTCAAGGATGTTATTTGTGTATCCTACCTCATTAAGTACACATGATAATCTCTGACAGAGGTTAGGAACCACTGGCCTAGTTTGCTTACTGTTCTTGGTGGGGTCAAAATAAGGATGACATAGCGCGTCTCGCAGCAGTTGACGCCCCAATTCTGTGGCCTTTCCAGACGTGTGATGCAAACATGGCGTCCCTGCAGGCTACTCACGCTGCAACTGAACAATACACAATAAATGATTACTTTTTATCCTCTATTAAATCAGACTGAGAGACACTTCTATGTGATCTATGTGGCAATTGTAACATTAGCAGAATAATTGCTCTACACCAGTAATGTCTTTACTTGTTTTCTACTACCTATTCCAAATCCATCATTTTAAATTTGATTTTACACTTACTACGTTGTTCTGTGTTGGAAACGATCAGTGCTACCGAAAGCACAAAGCCTTTTTAAAAAACCTATAGCGCACATAAACATTTGGATTGAGCAAACACACACCATACATTGATCGCTCGCTCTAACGTGCTTCACTTTTTGCAGCCTTAGTGTTTCACAATTTTTGGTCTACATTTTTTGCCTAAGCTCAGTGAAAGAATTAACTTTTCAAGTGCTTATAGAGATGTTGAAAATTGTTAACAAGATATTAAACTAATTTAGGCATTTTCAGCAATAAAAAATTTATATTTTGTCTATTATTAATTTAACGACTAAGTTATTTTACATGAACGGGTACAACTGCTACATTTTTAAATGTTGCCACTTGCTGTTGACTAAAAATTCTTCATGTTCCCAAAGCTCAAGTATCAATCACAGCTCACCTGTTTTCGGAATGTGGTAACGTGACATACACACTCTGAACTGCTCTGAGTCACTTGTCACCTGAGCCCCGAGTACATAGGATGCCATTTTTATTCGACAGCAAGTTGAAAATGTATTTTTAAAAGGTATTGATTGGACATAAAAACCATTTGGTTACCAGAATAATAAAATAAAAGATTGATGAAATAATCCCTTTGTTTACTGCCAAAAATAAGTATAGAATCCCTTAAATCTGAGAAAAGTGTTTTCAGAGGGTTTTAAGGTCTTAAAACAAATAACAAACAAAACAAAACAAAAAAAAAAACAGAACATACAATATGAAGAAGCAAAGGGATAAAAATAACATGATAAAAAAGACAAACCATTTAGTGAACAAAAACTCAATAAAAGAAATGACATACAGCATAATCAACAAAAATAAAACAATCAAGACCCATTGTGTGTACTGTTATTGAATAATTTTACAGCTGAAGCACAATTTTGTTTTGATAATAAAGCATGTTTTGAAAAAAAAAAATCAATAAAGAGATCTCTGCTGAAATTGGTGGGTCACAGCGTTACTACAAAAGGCAATGTGACAAGTAGGAACTTACAGAATACAAAGCCATGACTGCTGGTAATGAATCCCCGTGGTTGTCATGGTCACGCCCTGAATGGTTTCTGACAGCAGGTGAACTGTTAACATACAAAAAAAATATCCAACTGAGAAAAAATCCAAATCCCATCAAATCACAAACACCAACGTACCATCCGTCTCTTTCTCTCCCCCGTCGGTGAACAGTGAGCCCATGACCTGGTTCACGTCAAAGCCAGTGCGGCCATCCTCTTCCATGGTACACAACATCCGCCTCAGGACCTCATCAAGAGTGGACGCTCCCTCGTCCAGCAGGACGCTCGCTTTGTCCAGAAAGGTGTCCACATCTCGATGGGCGCGCACCTCCTCGCTAAAGTCCATTGGCTTCACATACTACGAGGCACAAGTGGGGACAGTCCTGTGACTTCGGTCTTGACTGTTTACAATTCAAACTCTTTATTTTAAAGATGTGTTTCATTTGTTTTTGAAAGAAAAGTTGTATTCTGTCAAGCGCACGCAAACTTGGCAACCCATGGATTGCCGAGCGCACAGGCCAACTCATGAAAGCGAGAATCAAAGAGTGAGCTCTGAAGATTATTGTATTTGTATTCAGGCTTGATGCTTTTGATAAAATAAGAATGGCAACATGCAAGGTTTACAAGTCAAAGAAAGACACTAACGACAACATGTCATGCGGAGGATCCAAGAAAAATTCCTGCAGGAGTGCATGAAAGCGTGGCAGAGATGGCGCGGAAAGTGCGTTAGAATCCTGGGGAATTAGAAAAAAAAAAAGCTATCTTTTATGAAACTCCCTGCATATAAGGATCCATTTGCATGTGCTATTTAGAGTTTAATATAGGCGTTCCCCAAGATAACTTGTAAGAAGATAGGATAAAAAGGCCAGTTTTACCTTTCTTGTTGTGTTTAAAAGGCCAAATCCTGGACCATCTTCCTCTGTGGATAGAAAACATCAAAAGAGAATAATGAATACAAACTGTATCTGTTATGTTCTGTTTTGTGTTTGTGTTTTGGTTATTGTCGGGGTTTTCTGTTCTTTTCTGTTCTGGGTTTTTGTTGGGTTTTGATTTGTCTTGTCACATTCTGGGTTGTCTGTTCTTTTATTCTTGTTCCTAGTTCATGTTTCTCTTCCCCGTGTGTCAGTGTCCCATCGGTGTGATTGCATCCACCTGTCTTCGTTAACCCAATTCCCTTGTGTCTGCCAATCAGTTCCCTGCTCCTATTGTGTCATTAAGGTGTTTCTTGTTTGTCTCGTCAATTTGTAATGTCTTTAGTTTCCTGTTTCCTTTCAGTTCTTATCGGGTCATTGTCATAGGTTGTTGCTATCTGATCCTTTTTGTCATTGTGAGATTTATTCCAGACTTTTCCATAGTCTATAGCCAATACTTTTGTAATGTTTATTTCTGTTTTTTTTTTTTTTTTTTTTGCTTGATACTTTGTATGCAGTTTTTCAATCGAATTTTTGTAACCTTCATATTAAATTATTATTCTGAGCACAAACCGCAAGTCTGCCTTCCTATATTCTGAGACTACACACTCATGTCTACTCCCATCATGTTCGGATATGATGACAGTATCAGGTTTTATCAGGTTGCCCAGTGAACATGCAGGAAGTCAGCAGTTTTTAAAGTTTCAAGGAATTTCACACTTAAGATACTTTTGAGTTGCCTGAACCAGTGAATGTGATATATACTGTAAGAAACCATGAAATGGAGCCTAAATAGAGTAAAATAGACTAGCTTGATCCTTAAAATTTTGCATGGTCAACCAGACACTCCCATTGTCAAACTAAATTGGGTTAGATAATAATAAATATGGTTATATGGTTACTAATGCTTCAGTTCTGAGGAATCATGCATGAAAACATACTTAATTTGTCATATTTCAGTAGATAATTTGAATTTGGGGGCTTCTAATGTGATAAATAGATACACTCATACCACACACCTGACATGACGAGTTGGCTCTTATTGATAGGAACTCCTAGATAAGGCCAAGAAGCCCTCTAGTCTTTTCAGAAAAAAAAAAAAAAAAAGTATCCACAAATTAATTCCTACTCCACCGTTATCCAAAAGTTGATGATGGATCCAAATGGAATATACTAAGCTTGAGTATTTAATACTACAGCTGAAAAAAAAAAGATTACGGTCCAGGAGTAATATCAGCGCTGGGTTATCCCTCTGTCTCCTGTGGAATCAGGTAGTCAAGACACCCTCTTTGTGAGATAATGGGATATAAATCAACTCCTCCTTCCTAGGAAGGTCTGCCTACTCAAATAAATATTTGGTTCTAGATTATTTTGTTATTATTTTGTGTCATCAGTGTTATCACCTATCATGTCACCTATCTGAAAGACGCAACCTAAAAACGTATTATGAACATCGATATATATGTGGCATTTTCATTGAGAACGGATTGTTTAACATCATCGCTTTCATTTCTGGCTCGTCGGCCAAAAAATTATGAACCTGTATAAAACTAACAAATTAAAGACATAGAATATTTACAAATGAGTCACTATAACACAATTTAGCAAAAAAGTTACTTCATGTTCCAATTAATTGCTCTTAATTCAAAAAGGAAAATATCCATGTCCTTTAACGGCATGAAAAGAAACAAATTAGACCAACTGATGTTGAAGACAGGCTTTCAGTTTGTATTCTGATTCTAATCATGGTGATTTTGGATTGAAATGTTCCATGTTCCAATTCATTTGTTCCTAATATGAAAAGCAAAATGAACTGCCCCTGTAATGGCATTGAAATGCATTCAAAGAAATTTGCTGATACCTGCAGAAACCCAGTTATAATCTGGGGTACCCTCATTAGAGAATGGCTTCTTTTGATCGTTTAGAATTCTGGAGCTTCTGCTTTTTTAACACACTCATTGCACACACCTGACACGCTGAGTTTGCTCTCGTTGTCATAAATTAGGTCCTTTTGTGGGGTGGTTGAATTTTTTCCATAATTCTCTTGTTCTCCTTTGCACAACTCTGTGGACGCACCATGTTGGTACTTTAAATTAGTATAGCATAAAAATAATTCATTTACACAAAAGCAACACATATTGATTTCATTTGTTGGCCCTCTGTGAGATAAGCAGGTTTTTTTTTTTTTTTATTGAGCTGCAGGTGTTATATTAGCTGCATTAAGGACGTCTTGGCCAAGCTTTGTTTTACACCCTGGCATCTGGCCACAAGTACAGTGAGAGAGAGAGAGAGAGAGAGAGAGAGAGCGAGGGAGAGAGAGAGAGAGAGAGAGAGAGAGAGAAAGAGAGAGACAGACAGACGGACAGACAAATGCAATAAAGTTAAAAAAAATACCCGCAGCAATACAAGAAATTTACCTTCCTCATAAATTCCTTTTTTCTACTGATAAGTACAGTGTGGTATCTTATTTTAAGAGAAGGAAAGCAGGTCTCAGAATCGGCAAATTAAGCAAAAAGCCTCCATGAGTGATGGTTGCTCCCCTTGGAGATTATCTGTCTCGTTATTTAGCAATTAATTAAGACTGTCAACAATCCAACAAGGGGACAACATGCATCTGAATTTGGCTGCAAGAATTGCAAGCCGAGCTGTTTCAGCATTTATTCCATATTGTTGATAATCAACTAGGGGTCTACTGACTAGTACACTCTTTGTCCTCAATGCCTATAAAATATTAAAACTTGTTACATGTAATTATAAGCTATATATATTTTGACTGGTGTCACTTGGCCTATATATATATATATATATATATATATATATATATATATATATATATATATATATATATATATATAAATATATATATATATATATATATTATATATATATATATATATATATATATATATATATATATATATATATATATATAAGATAATATACAAACCCATTTCCTGGAACACATGTCCATTCTTGGAGCTCCCAGTTGGTGGGGCCTCTGCAGAACACAGAATATTACCATGCTTGTTTGATTTTTATTCATATATGCTGCATTATTCATTTTTCATTGAACACTTATTTTGTGTGGCCCTGAAGTGCAAATCACACTAACAAAATACAACGTAAATAAACATAGGTAATTGCAAACAAAATAAACAAAAGCACCTTACAAGAGAGAAGCACACAAGAAAGAAAAAAGAGCACAAAAGAAAAAAAGAGCAAGCAATCTGTGACATTTTTTTTCTCTTTTTATAAATGAGCGTAGCAAGCGAATCGAACGTTGTCGCCGCTGTGAAAGAATCGTGGCCCTGTCAAATTGCTTCCGAGGAGCCATTCAAAATGCACGTACACAAGTTAAGCACTTTCATCATTATTGTCCCCACTAACATTAATGACCTTAAGTGGTGCTGCGGATTAAGCATCAATGCTTGTATTTGACACTTGAGCATAATGGCGTCAAGTCACTCTTCTGTTCATCAATAAATATATGAAATAAAGTGGCTGCCTAATTGTCTGTGAGAAATTGTGAACATAGAAAAAAAAAAACTAAAATACAAAGTGGAAAACACCACGAGTGGGTCTCGAGATGTCTAATTTGAGCACACAAAACAAAACGAGTGCAAAAAAAAAAAAATACCACTTGAAGATGTTGATATAAGTATGTACAATGATGACACAAGTTAATATGGAGTTAATTTTCTTAATTATTGTTTTCTTGCATGCTGTTTTTCCTTGCGTACTCCTGTTTTCTTGTGTGGTTCTCTCGTGTAGTTTGTTTTTGTTTATGATTACCTTTTTTGTTTGCTTAGGTTTTTGTTTTTGTGACTTGCAATTCAGGGCCGCCATACTTATTTGTTGACAAAACCAACACTTGCACATTGGCTTGGAAATACATTTGACACATATAAACACATTTGGCATATATTTGTCATACATACATACAACTACATATTTGCACATCCAAATGTAGTTAGAAATTCATCAGTGGAATAGATGACATTGATTTCAACACTGAGGTAAAAATATAAAGTGTTTTATGCACATGGGTTTCTTGCACAGATTCGTCATACTATTAGGTATTTACTTCACATGACACCTAACTTTAGAGGCAGTGTATTCATTATGTTTTCATTCTTGCGTTCGTGTGTCTCTTTTTGGAATCGAAGATTTGTGGAGCTAGTTGGTCATCGTTACAAAACATAGGCAAGGTTTCATTAAACACATTTCTTACACTTGATTTATGAAAGTACAATGTTCGTCTTGCTGATTTGCTGAATTCACTTATCACAGGGGTGTTCCTGTCCTCATTAAAACAAGGGAACACTGTATTTTCTACACAACATGTATTGCAAGTATGTAACATGCAACATGTATTGGTCACCAGTCATCATGGGGAACATTAAGACACATTTACATTCAGGAAAGCAATAGCATGCGGCGAGAAGTGGAAAACACATATGCCACTCTCACTTACAATGAAAACTGGAGAGCAGCTGTGCCCACTGTTTTTATAAGCAGTAGTTGTGTTTCTGTAAAGATGAGCTGTTTGGCACTGAAGCCTCCAGAGCTAGACTCGGTCTCACAGCAGATTAGCACAAAACATTCCCAAGGCCTCCTTTTACCCTCACAAAAGATGCCAGTGAGCTTCGCAGCTCGGACAACAAGCTAATTGTACCACGCAGGGTGCATTTGAGATTTTTACTGTTATGTGTCGCCAAGAAAAAAGTGAGTCGCCATACTGCTCACAAAATGGCTGCTAAAATAAACTTTAAGCATGATAGTGTTCTCTGCATATTAGCAATTCTGTACGCATTTCTTTCTTCACATTGTCTTAATAAAAGTACTGCTTAAGCAATACCTTGGCACCAAGTAACTATGATGAAATGAGTTGAAATTAGTTAAGCTGTTTTTTTTTTTTCACATTTATCCCAGTAATTTAAAACATCTTACAAGTTTGACATGTTTTTTTTCAATATATCCCATTGATCAATTGCTGTAGATGCATCCTGCATGAATTAGATGCTAGCCAGCAGCACTCAAATGCTCCATATAGGTTGGCGTGATAAACGCAAATGACTTTAATGCTCGCAGACACCCACATTTATTTTCGAGAGATTTACGTAGAGGAAAACATTTTACAAGTTTAACCCTAATGCAAAACTAACCCTAACCCTACCCCCCCAGAATAGCATGACAAAGCTTAATGCTAATGTGAATGCTAGTGTAGTGTTCCATGTTCTGTCTTTAAAGCAATCAGCAAGCAACTGGTCTTTTCCACTTTTAAGTTGCAGTGATCATCTGGGCATTGCTCGTAATATTGAGATTTTTCTCTCCTGATTATAGACAGCGAACAAAGAAGTTTGGCCCTGATCATTTTTTGTTAATGCTTCACAAAATCATCTTGCGGGCCGGATTAAATTCCTTTGCGGGCCGGATCTGGCCCTAAGACTGAACGTTTGACACCCGGACCCACAGTATGTATGCCTAATACTATTCACAGTAAAGAGGCAACTTATGAAGGCACCATACTATACATATTAAAAATGGTGTTAAAATATGCTACGTTTGCACAGTGGGAGCACGTAACCCAATCAAGAATCAGTGTTTTGGACTGCATTAGCCTCACTGCCCCACTATCAGCAAGAAGAGGATGTCCTTGAGCAATAGGAAACAAGCAGCAAAAAAAAAGAACCCTTGTAGTGTCTCTGAAAACAAGTTGTTCAAGTTTTGGCTTTCCACTCCAAAACTGCACATCCAGATATAATCAGGGTCACATCACACGCAGTTGGAGCACAGTCGTGTGAACTGTGTTTGCACTTGAGGTCCCAAAGTACATGTTCGGACGCGAAATAAAGCAAATGGCAGGAAGGAAAGCATCACAGCTCAGTTCACTTCAACACCTCAAAGTCTTGCTATTGAAAACCACATGATGTTTGCTCATCCGGGGACAGTGGATGTAGCCAGTGGACCAACAATAATTTCAGCCATAAATGCTATCTGAAGACATTAATATTTGTGAATCTTTTGAAACTAAATAATAACAATCGCTTAAGAAATGATGCAATAAAAAATGGGGATACGTCCTTCCAATTGAAACCAGAAAACATGTGACATTTTTCTTCTTTCTAATCTTCTTAATCTGTGACCTGTGAGCGAGATTTACTCAGTTTGTGGCAACCAAACGAGTATGAGAAAATCTGTATGAAAGTTCTTATTTGATTCAGCAATTCTAGTCTATACTCATGTGAGCCTTTCATCATTTGGTGGTGAATATTCATTTGGTTACTTTTTGACAATACAGGCATCATCATAAATTCTAATAAGCGGAGTGAATAAAACGATGACAAAACTCATTTTGTCATAAATCTATCCTGACACATAGCATATGTCTCCACTCCACGTGAAATAAAGTGGCCCAGGTTGCACCCTGGGAAACTTTCCGACCGCACTCACATGCAAACACTTGCGCCAATAAAAAGAGACTTACCAGTTGGCACAAAATGGAGGACTTTTTTGCCCTCCATGTCCTCCAGGGGTTCAGGTGAGATGCTCTCAAGAGGTCAACCCATCATTGTCATATTTCTCTCTCTCTCTCTCTCTCTCTCTCTCTCTCTCTCTCTCTCTCTCTCTCTCTCTCTCTCTCTCTCTCTCACACACAGACACATACACACACGTGGAGATCCTAGGACCTCTAGCAGCACATGGGTTTCAAAAAGGAAGTGGTTAGGTGACGTGTTGGGGTGGAGTCTTTCCTGGGCCCTTCTGCCTATGAGAGTTGGCTCATATTACAAACTTACCAAGTACTACTCAGACCCTAACAGGAACGCTTGCACAGCATCTACATTGCTATCATACGTTTGTCTTAAGTTTGATCATGTGGCGTTTGGAAGCGGAGCTATGATTGCTTATTACCTGAGCAACGGCAATGACATTTCTGGTTGACTGCACGTGACAAAAAGTCCGCTTCCTAAAAACGTGGAATTTGATGCTTAATTCATATTCCACAAACTAGTCATTCCAGTGCGGTCACATCGAACATATTGTAGAAAAAATGAGCATCTATTTTTGGAGAACTAATTAGAGGAGGGATGCGACAAATAAAACAAGCTATTCAAAATTTCAGTTTACGTACTTTAATTTGACTGCGACGACTATAAAAACGTACCATCATTAACTGGGGGAGCTTTGTTTACAATTTTGCAGCGTAACGGCCACTAGATAGCAGCAGAGCTCATGAAAAGAAGAAGGACTAACGTTGTCCACATTGTCCAGAAATGAATGATTGTTTGTGAGTGGCAATGTTTTGGATTACAGCACAGTAAAGAGATATTTTGAAGTTACCTCGTAAAGAAAACAAATCCTCGTGTGCTTTTATCCATTATCCGGTGGGCGGTTATTTGGATGGATGGATTTTGTTTTCACATTTAAAAAAAAAAACTCTGGTTGAGTGTCATTTTCAAAAGAACAAATCTAGTCATGGTCCTGTACTGAACAGTATTGTGTCATTTTCCTTTGTTTTATTTAATTCTGTCTGCTTATTCATCATTTAAACGCATACATGCTGGCCTTAAATCACATACTATGGAAACTGAGTTTGTGATTTAAGGCTTTTAAAACACATTTTAAAAGTATGAGATTAAGTCTTTTTCATTGCTCTTCTCTTCCTATGGCCATAACCCGAAATTGCTGGGGGTTGGAGGTGTCAAATTTTGAGCTCTTTGGTCCAAATCCATTTATCCTCTGCTGCCCCAGTTATGCGCTTCACACATCGTCTGATGTTAAGATAACACTTGTGAACACAAATCAAAAGTGTTGAGTTAAATTCACTCTGTATAAACGTAAGGCTTTAGCCACTTAACTGGAAGAGGAAAATTTCTACGAAGGCCACACTGAAAATATGATTGAATGAATGGATTAATAATGTATACATTTTGATTTGTCTATTTTAGTAAAATAAAGTCATATGTTTTGTGTTAGTATCTGCGTCTTAAAAAATTGTGTTTTTCTCTATAGAGAACTGACCACGTGGACACAAAGTGATTCACAGTGAGCACAGTAAGCCATTAACTGGTTGTGTTCATTTAGTCAGTCTGCTTCAAACTGCATGTACATTTATTTTTTTCTTGATCATGTTGTTTGAAAACATTGTAATATTGTTCTTGAAATGGTTGCATATGTTGTTTCAGGAAACGATTCTGCAAGAGGGCAGATTAATCTCCTGCTGCAATATTGTAGGATCTCTATTATAAAGAAGTTGTAGGGGACACTTTTTTGCATTTTGAAAAGTGTGTTCTCAAATGTGTCCCCCCCGCAAATGCTAATCCTCTTCTCCCTGTGAATACAGTAGCACTCATCTCCCTGTGGCAATTCAGCTTTGAAGCCTTTTCCCTCAGATGGCTGCATGCTGGTTTGGACTTTCACCATCACTCGTGCTGGTCAAACAGTGACCGCTAAACAATGAGCAATGAAATGCTGCATTAATAAACTAATCTTCTGTGCAAGGGCAACCTTTGTTTGTTTTTACGTTTATAGTACAGTGACACATTAATGAAACTCCGAAGAACAGCGGGAAGAGTGCAACTAGAGTGCGCAAAACAGAACATGCAGAAAAGAGGTTTTGCCTGTCACTTTGTTTTTCATCATTTATGACATTCTTGACTTTACAAACTGCGAGCAAATTTGAACACCATTCTTCAAAGACTCATCAGTAAAACACATGGTCTTTTGAATGTGGTTTGAATTGAACTATAATGCAGTTCAGATTCACATGATGAGTCATTAAAACAATGTTCTCACAAATTCTGCAGACGAATCTAAACTTATGAGCACAACCTGAAATCTATAAAGACACTTGTGGGTAACAGTTGCAGCGGAGAATTGGCAGGCACTCCAGTGTTTTTAAAGAGGCACTGGATCACATATAAGTGCTACTGAACTCGTGTGTCCATAATATTCAATCTCCCGAGACCTATAAATATACAACAGGGTGTATATCATTTTGTCTTTTTTCGTCAAACATTAAACTATGTGCAGACACTCCATGCAGTATCAAATAAAAGAGGAAATAATTGCTTCCTGAATCATTGATGGCGACCAGAATGAGGAGTTATTTAGGGAATAAAAGACTACATATTGCCCTCTTTACCCATTGGATTGTTCACCCACCCATCTATCCATTTGCACGACTGCTTGTGGTGAAAAAGTCACAAGGAGGTGCACCCTCTTCCAGACTTTTTTGTGCTCTTACTTACGGTTCTATTTCCATACACAGGGACTTGTTTAACATGTTTGGGAATGTGGATCACCAGACTGTGCCTTTCTGGTAATTCGGGGGGACCAGGGGTGTATTTTATTACACTCTACAAGTTTACCTGACAATTTGGTGACAAAAGGTAACCCATATTTTAGACTAGCTAAAAGCAAATCAAATCACTCAAGAGACATTTGACAAATGAGCCTGTGCTGAAATTCATCAGATGACATGGAAATTTTACAATTAGGCAAGGTTGTTTGTATGTGAGTACCTTGGGTTGGTTAAGACAGACAGGGGTCGTCAACATTTTCGATGATGTCCCCCCTGTGGATGATTTTTTTCAACCAACTACCCTCTTACCAACACAAATGTATTTTTGAATTAAAACAAAGAAAACAAGTGCAGTGCTATTCATCCATTTTCTACAGCCGCTTATCCTCACTAGGGTTGCTCGCTTGCTGGTCCAGGGTACACAGAGACTAACAACCATTCACACCTAAAGGCACTTTGGAGTGTCCAAAATCTTTGGAATTAGGGAAGCAACCTACACGAGCATGGTGAGAACATGCAAGCTCCACACAAGTAACCTGGGCGAGCTCTGAACTGTGAGGCAGACGTGCAAACCAGTCTTCCCTTATGCCATCCATATCAGATTTATTCAAATTTAGAACACATTTGTCGTGGTATCACAAAGCGTATTCTATTTAGCAAACCCAAAAGATAGATCACGTAAAATTGTGTCACTAATGACAATTTGCATCCTTATAATATTTATCAAAAAGTTTGTTTTAAAACTATTTAGCAGTAAGATGCTTCATGTTCCAATTAATGTGTTCTTAGTTTGAAAAAGGACAAAGTACCGTTCTTGTCTGAAAAAGCATTAAATTAGATTATCTGATACCTGTAGAAAACCTGTTGATGTGGTACACATACCCCTTTTTGAGAAACATTGACCTAAGACACAAATTTTCTGTCACTCAATTTTATGACCAAACAAGCTGTAAGATATATGCTGGACCAGTTGTTTACTATTATATTTTGTGGAGACACAAATGCACACTAATTTGCCAGTTTGAACTGTTTTCTGAATTTCCTTGTTCACTGCTGTGCGAGTTTACACGCTATCATTTTAAAGTAGTATGTGTTGAACGCTTAGCTCCTCAGTTCTCCGTTAAAACTATGTTTTTTTGTTAGTAATTAATCAACTGTTGTTTAATTGTTATTTTTCCTCATTTTATTGCATAAGGCACATTTTGAGTGTGCAACAAGCGCAAAATACACTACTTAGTGCAATAACAAGCAGTTCCATGCTTCCTGTCTTTCATTTTATTGTTTTATAGGTTATGGTTATAAATGTCCTTATACAAATATTTTCTTTCATAATGACTACTACTGCTTTAACATACGTTAGTTGTAGACAACAACACATAATTACCTTTTAGAATACAGTATATTAGAAATCCTATAAGTTGGCTTGGAAGCGGTCTATATTGATGTACCTCAACTTCCTGTGGTCGATACGCTTTTCATTTTTCTTTCATGACCAGATACAGTCCACTAAATTTATAATGCAATTAATCGATTGTTGTGCCCATATGCATGCTCCCCATTTTCACAACCTTTATAAAAGTTGAAGACCCATTTTTAATCACTTCCTGACTCCAATGATGCTGTTGTGTAGCAATTTTAAAATCACTACCGGAAAAGGGGTGAACACTTAAAAAGATGCAGCGGTAATCGTAAAGAACTATGATGTTTCACTAACATGCGTGAATTCAATAGATTTTTTTTGCACAAAAAACAAAAACAAAATTAAATGATCATGAAAATAAATGATGTTTTATGGTGATGACTGTAGGTTAACCTTTTGAGTGCAAAAGGATAGTTATAATGTTCTTTGCAGGACTTGATTCATGCAAAATATGGAAGACTTTCCTCTTGGTCCCTCACAAATGAAATAAATGACACATGTTTAGTCTTACCTTGAACAAAACGATTGAGTGTGACCCCTGATGTGGCATCACCTTCCTTTTTCATTTTCATTATGCCTCCTCCGATGTTGCCCCAAAATCTGTGTTTTTTCTAAGTCTTAGGACCACAAGGAAACACAAAACTATAGCAAACTTGATGTTGGTTCGCCGGCTCCAGACTGTGTGAGCCACAGGTAGATGGGAGCCGGCCACCACTACTGAGTAACACCTTAATGTCCTCCTTTCCAATCATATTGAGGCAAGAGGTAATAAGGAAGCATTGGGGGAGGGCGACTAGGTAAGTGAGGGAGGAAGGTGTGAGAGCACTACCACTACTTGATGGGCTGCTTCTCGTATTCTAAATATGACTATGCTATGCTAATCCATGAATGTGTTTGTCCGTTTTAGGCATTGTTACCGTGTCTTGAAATAAAATAATACACGACGTAATGTAGCAAGTACATAAGATTACATTGTTAAAACATTTTTTTAATACATGGATGGCCTTCTCATAATACTCAGTGTAGGCAAAAAAACAACTAACAAACAAAAGATATTGCAATTTACCCTGGAAGGGGATTTGTCAAATTACAAGTCCCAGAATTCACTCAAAATGACCACTTCAAACTTAAAATTATTCTCTTCTTGTTCTGTTATGATGCATATGTTCTTGTGTAATATCACAGAGGGGTTAACAGCAATTTGTACCAAAATCCAAGAATTTGCAGAAGTTGTCATGTTTTAAAAAATGCAGGGGCCCCCAAAACTTAAAAAGATAGGATTTATACCGATGGTTATTCCAAGAGCGCCTAAGCACCATAATGAAATCACCATGACTCCCAAATTACTTACTTTCTTTTATTAAAAAAACGTTTTACTTAAATTTCCCATCTGTCCAGTGTCAGATTTTTGCTGGTTAACTGTAATTACACATGTACTGTATATACCATATTTGTCACTCTGCTTCCAAATCCAGGATCACAAACCCTTGAGTTGTTTTTTTTTTAAACATACTTTACATACTTTGAACGTACTTTTTTAAAGTTTAGTCAACAAAATGTTACAAGATAATCCCTATAAAGACTTCAAATGTTTTTTTTATTTGTATGTCATCTTTGTATGTCATATTTTTTACTGTCAAATTGTGATAGTGATTCTCTCTGTTTACACATTTGATGGTAGCACATTATGCTAAGTGTTCGTTCACAGAGGTTGCGCTCTCCACATGAATTGATAGAAATCATCTACTTTTACTTATAATCTGTCACCTATTGTGTCAGCTCCTGCGGAAAAGAAGAATTAATTTGGCTTTCAAATATTATCTTTCCTGCTCTTGGGCCAAAGAGGATTCAAAATATGGTCCAATTATCAGCAATATCACACCTTGCCTTCCAGCTGTTTCTTCGCATCACAACTGAACTTGATAAAAAGCTTCTAACAGCTTCTTGACAACTTTCAAAACAAAATCGGAATTTTCCTCGGTTTAATTAATTCCTGAGGGAAACTTTTTGTTCTATGATGGGAAAGTGATCATTCCAATGAGGTCTCCCTTCCATTCTAGTTCAACAAGGATAGCCTCCAGATTCTTATTGTCCTTGAGCAGGATAAACAGTATATATTAAAAAATATGCACAGAGAATAAATTTTATTATTGTTTTTAGTCAACATTATGCTGACCTAATCTGCTACAATGTGATAGGCCAATACGTGCCATTTTATGCAAAATCAGCAATCGGCTATAATATCATAATTCGCTGACCAATTAAAGGTAATGTCATGGATCGGTTCCGTAATTTTTGTTTCTTGAATTGTTTGAGGGGCAATGTTACACCTTGCTGTTCATTGTATAGAGTAATAAGCAGGGATGCACATAACTGGTACGCAGGTATACATGTGCGACAGAAATCATTGACGCGTAGGTTGCGTGCTTCACTTTGCGCATTTGCGTACCTATCTAACTTTCAGCCATGACCACAACTAAGCCTGAGCTGAACATTATTTTTTCTGAAAGTGGCTCCAGGATGTGCCGTGGTTGAAGAACACTTAAATGTGGCGCAGGACTGAAAATCTTCAGTTATCCTTTATTTGACAAGTATGAAAAAAGCATGAGAATGTAGCGTAACGTATTGCTAACAGACAAGCTAATCAAGAAGCAATAGCTAATCGCTCTCTTGCTCTTTGGCAAGACAATATGTAGGAACAACGCAAGCTCTACGTAATAGTGTGCAGCCCAGCTTCAGTCTACAAACAAATATCCTCAAAATAGGAAGATATGGGAGACACATTTTGAAAGGCAAGGAGATTGCCTCCATGTCACTTTTGGACATGGTAAAAGTTGTTAAATAGTTATTTAATTAGACATATAGCGTAGGGATTGGATGAGATACAAATCCCATAAAACGATATGTCTCATGATATTGAGTCACCAAGAACGGGACAAAACAAGATTTTTGCAAACCTTGTAATATAAAATAATGCTTAACATAAATTAAAAATAAAGAAAGTTTTATAAATCTATTCTTACTGAGCAGAATATTTCTATTGGGCAGACTACAAAAAAAATTAACAATCGAGTGTGCAAATGTAAATATAAAATGAGAGCCAGGCTTGTTTTTCAGTTATAGTGGAGATTTTTTCTAAAACTAAATACGATAACAAAATGAGTACAGCTCCTTTTAGTTGCAGCGTATGGCATTTGTTTCATTGTTTACAAACTGTATTCCTTTGATCTGCCAATGTTTTACCATCCTTTTCTTCAACTTGAAAACCAAAATATAGCCAAACAAAATATTGAATGTTCATCCTGTATTCCACCCGTAGGTATTGAAACTTTTTTTTTTTTTTTGCTTGGTGAAACACAGATGACCAAATTACATATTTCCACTTGTTTATGACTGACCATCTTTTAGAAATCCATCCATTTTTTTAGCCACTTATCCTCACCAGGGCGACAGGTGTGCTGAGGCCCTTCCTACCTGTGCTAGGAGGTCCTAGGAGGCAGGGTACTTGTTGCCAGCCAATCACAGGGCTCACATAGACAAACACAAACTTTATAGTGAAATATCAACTCCTAATAGGTTATTAAAACACCAACACTGCCCTGCTGCAATCAGTACTATATGGTGAACCATTTGAGTAGAAATGCTATATAATTCACGTTGTCTTGCCTCTTACCACTTCACAGTATGCGATTGCACCGCAATGTTTTCAATCACAGATGCACAAAAATAACCGCAAGTATATGCAGAATTCATCATCAACTTGGTAACACTTAAAAACACTTTTCAGCAGTTGTTGTACCTTTATTAAAAATATTTCTCCTACATTTTGACCTTATGTTAAATGAAGGCAATCTGATAAGAAGAGCTATTATAGCGAGGATAAAAGCGCTTTGGTCAGTTAATGAACAACAATTAGGTAATGACTGACCCTGCATAACGTTGGCTCCTGCTGGATGTCTCTGCTCTGTCTCTAAGCATTCTGAACACAGTAATGACCATAGTGGGCTTTTAAGGATACAGAGGTGGGGGTTGGTTTGGTGCAATGTCACTGATTGGTGACTGATTTTCTGGTTGAGCGGCGAGGTAGCACTAATAAGATAACAGAGATCATGGTAAGGGGTCTATTTGTCCCAAAGGTTCTCCTTAAATACAGGACAATCACAGAAATGTCCTGGCGCTTCCAGAACTTAAGAGGGCACTATTACCAAAGAGGTGCGACTTGGAAGAGAATTTCAACAACATGAATGGGAGGATGTATGATGAGATGCCTTTTCATTGACAGGCGACCAGTCTAGAGTATAGTCCTGTTGAGTGACCCTCAACAGGATAAGTGTTTGTGGATGGATGGATTATAACACAAAAAGAACATAAAATGCACTTTTCCTATGCAGTGGTGGTGGTCTGGTGATCATGCACACCATTGTCCTCAAAGGACGGACCTGTGACAACCTTAGTTGATTGCTATTCTTTGTGCTTTTATCACTAATTGGTTTATCTGTGCAAGATTTTTGGACGTGTCAATATGATTCGTTATTTCCTTTTACTTTCAGAATTCTGACAAAGAAAAAGAAGACTAACTTGTCCAAAAATGTCTTCATTAATGAATGAAGACTCAAGGCCAAATCCAAATATTGATTAATTAGTCAATTGATTGAGGGCCAGCCTTATCGATTTAAGTTTTTCTGTAAAAGCAACTTTTATCATTATAAGCAAAGGCAAAGGAGGAAGTAGTGATGTTTACATACCTTTACTTTCTACGATTCTCAGCCAGACCAACTTTTTTTGAACGAGGTACTTTGGTTTGGGTCTGGTACCTCCCCCGGTTTATTAAGATTATTGTTTTTTACTTTCAAACTTCTTGTGGACGTATCACAACTGTACTTAACTCCAATATACACACATACACCTAGCATGTAAAGATTATTCCTCGGGAATCAACAAACATAAGTCAAACAACTTTTACAGTTGAATAATTACACTGAAGAGTTTACCAAGCCAGTGTAATTTGTACCAATAAAGTAATCAAGTCCGCCCCAAATTGCGCTGTCGAATTGGAAAAGCACTGTAACACAGTGTTTCAGCACAAACAACACATAATTTGATTACAAAAAAAGGAAGTATGGGATCGTTTCATGCTGATTTTGATTTATTGTTACCAACAAAATAAACCCAACGAATCTTTTGTTTACAGGTTGATAAAAAAAAAAATCCTGTGCAAAATGTTAAGAGAAAAATAACACTTATTGATTGTATATGTTTTAACATAAACTTTACATTCATAGCTTGTGCACAAAAGAAGAAGCTTTTTGGGGAGGGCTATACAGCCATTTTAACATCATTACGATACAATCAAAAACAATGTTTTCTCATTTTTATTTCCTTCTCATTTATGTTGCCTTAAAAGATCTTTGATTTGAGTAGTTAGTGACTAATCCTATTGATTTGTATTTGTGCTGTGTCATACGCGAAGATTTAGTCTCTCGCTAGCCACTCCAACCTTTTTTCAGTGGTTATATGTAAATATGTCTTGAGCAAAAGCACATGGTCAAAGTTAAGGAAAGGTCATGACTGGCTAAACTAAAACAAACAAAAAAACGACGTAGCCATTCATCACCTCCAGTGGCACCCCTTGCATGTTTCTCTAGGTAGGCGTAATGTTTATGAGGTGCAGCTCTGTCCAGCATGAGCTTAATTCCCGCTGACACCGGTCTGGAATATCACATGTCTGTACAATGAAGCCGTAGATGAGTTTTGGATGTTACTGTGCTCTCGCAGACTTTACGCCGTAGTCAAAATGTCAACGCACTGTCTGTGAAATACTGTGGCAGACAGTCATTGTAAAAGTGCCTCTGGAGGAGGTGAGCTTACTCAGAAAATTGCCTCCACAGGGAGAATTTCATGTGTCGAGCAATCTAGTGAGCTCCCGTGAGGCTCCGGTCCGGGTCCGCAGGGTTCCGGGCCAGTGACTGATTTGCTGTCATCGCTGTCCAGCTGCTCCTGTGACATGAAGGTGTGTTCCGCGCTGCAGATGTTTGCAGCTGTCTCCAGAACTCCTTAGCGTAGTTTTGGAGACAGATGCCCGTGTGTAACCATACACCTGTAAACTGAAAACACATGGACACACTCAGACACACATGCAGAACACTCTTCTTCCCGCACACAAAGAATGAACACAGCAAGCCAATGCCAGGCTCATTTTAATTACATTGGAAGCGCTTGAATGTTTTAAAGCGTCCTCAAATTCGACCAAATCCATCAATCCTTTTTCTTTACACTTTATCCACATTTGGGTCAGGCTGGAGCTTGAGGCAGGCCTTGTATAGACAATGATTCACGTTCACACCTACGAACAATTTAGAGGCTCCGGTTAGCGGGAAGCCCGACTTCCTGAAAAATATAGAAATAATGCCTCCTGACTATGATACCACCGCCCTCCCAAGTTGCATAAATATTGTTCAATTTGTTCAATTCATTCCCATTCCAATGTTTCTAATTTTAAATTCAAGACCGACAATCCAGATCTGGTCCTCAATGTTAGTTTAAGTGGCCCGTGAAAGTTTGCCACATTTTTTCCTTGACTTCTGTTTAAATGAAGTTAGCCGATATTTTCTTTATTGAGCAGACTGTAAGAAAATTAACACTTAAGCATGCCGTGTTTACAAACTGTCCTTAGCATGCCAATATTTAGCATTCATGTTTTTCAACTAGAAAACCAAAATATCGCCCAACGGG
This sequence comes from Hippichthys cyanospilos, assembly GCF_059441005.1. Taxonomy (NCBI): domain Eukaryota; kingdom Metazoa; phylum Chordata; class Actinopteri; order Syngnathiformes; family Syngnathidae; genus Hippichthys; species Hippichthys cyanospilos. The sequence goes on along the minus strand of NC_142381.1, from coordinate 11,859,049 downwards.
TTATTTTAAAGCAATACGTGCATGGTGTATTTCTCCTGTAGGGCTACTTCTATTGAGTAATTTGGTTTTTGGATAGATTTTTTTTCTTTTGTGTGAAAAACACTGATAAATGCACAAAACCAAATAACACATTCCCACCTTCCTTATGAATGAACCAATTTGATCATTTTTTGATAATGTTCCCGGAATTCAGCATCAAAGTGTGCTGTTTTGAATAATGCCTATTATACTCTGTCTGACAAACATTATGACTGCTCTCAAAGCACTCGAGTGCTGCTAGCTAGCAGCTAATTTATGCTAGAGGCTGTGCTAAACACCAGCAACGTTAATGTAATTATGATGTTTTTAGTGCCCTGAATTGGCGGTTTTTAATGTTGTTTTAATGCCTACATTTTGTGTACAATCTAAGACGTTTGCAAGGTATGACATTATATTTAAAAATGTTATCATATCAAGGTCAGGCCTTTGCTTACATTATTGTTGAAATAATTACATAATTGGGTTTTGTTACATTGTTGAGTCAAGCGCAAATTTTTATTACTTAATTATTACATCTTGAACAAAATTATTATGGAGTGCTACAAGCCATTCTTAAGATATTCTCTACTTTAATTATGAATTATTTATGATGAAGACAGATTATTCTAAATATAATTCCTCTCATCAGAGAAATTTATGTTTTGAAGTTTTACAAGCAACCTGGAACTGATTCTGTTTGAAACTGGAGTTTGCATTGTTTGTTTAGGAAGCAGATTTTCCCATGTCTATTGTTGAGACGCGTGTACATGATTCATGCACATGAATTCCCTTAGAAGTAGGCAGACAAACGCAAACATGTATATACATCTGGAGGTGGAAATCGACGCGGAACAGCTTGTCAAAGACTGAAAGGAAGGACTGTTCTATAAATATTCACTTTTGCAGATATACAAAAGGATGATGAGCAGGCAGAGGATTAAAAAAAAAAAAAATACTCCATGACGCCATGTCGTAAATTTTACCAAGCCTGGACAGCAGTCGTCATGCACAACAAACACGGCAAGCTATTGGTTTAGATTGGGGTAGTTTAAAAAAAAAAAAAAAAAAAACACATACCTGTACACTATAAGACACAAGCACATAATATTCACAGCTGTGTGTGTGTGTGTGTGTGTTTTTTTTAAGAATTTTAGATTTACCACGAGTTCATACAATATGCATATTCATTGGAAAATTGGTGTTTAGGAAAATTAATTAAAAAAACAGCCTGTGCATAATAATTTCGAATGAAGTCTAAACATGTTTTGAATGCCATGATTTTATTATATAATTTAGAGGAATATTTCTTCCCTGAATTTGTGGATAATTTGTTGCAGAGCCCGGCTATTACGAATATTTTGAGGCCCATTCTGATGTTTGGCAGGCTGAAATGCACCTCAATCCAGCAGGGATAAGGTTCTACACACTTGTAAACTTTGGAAGCTAAGTAGATGATGGATGCATGAATCATTATGATTTTTTTTTTTTTTTGCAGTTTACAACTCACTTATTGTTACTAATGATAAGCGGAAAGAAATTATTTGTCGCTATTGTCTCGGTTTTATCACACTCGTGTTTAGAGGACATATAGTCAGAAGACACAATGAACAAATGCCATGCATTTACGCCAATTAGCGAGGGGATCAATTTCAATTATTTCTTCCAACTTCTAATAACGTGCAAGTTGGGGAAAAAAATCACAGGAATAGCGTAGAGTGGTGAAGGTGTGTTGAAATGGTGCGGGTAAAATGATCTTGTGGTAAATAGCACGAGGCTTCAACACCCTAGAGCAACTTTTGATTGTTCTTATTGATCGAGGTTGGATGAAGAGCCTTTGCTGGCAAATGGGAATGGCGACAAAAGGAGCAGCGAGGGCGAAGTGAGTGAATTAATACAAGTGGTCGTTTTGAAATGCATGAAAAACAAGACAATTTTTTGAGAGGCAGTGAGACAAAGAAAGAATATGACTTCTGGTTCCCTTGTGAATTTCAGGACATTCCACTGAGCATACATATACATGTATATGTATATATATATACAATATATATATATATATATATATATATATATATATATATATATATATATATATATATATATATATATATATATATATATATATATAGTTTTGAAATGCCTATTAAGTAATTAGTTGATCTCATATGTAATTTAAAGAAATATATATGTTTTTGGTTGCTCTTCAAAGTTGTCACTCGTGACATTTAACTACTATACACGCATGTGACCAATAAGTCACATGCGCCAAAAATCTTCTCCTTTACGAGCATTTATTTGGGATGAAATTTAAATCAAATACAAGGTATGAAAAGAAAAAAAAATCTTAAGGTAATAAGATCATTACTGTTGTCTTGTAAAGTCTTGAATAATTCAAGCAGTACATATTGGCTGTAATTCCTCCAATGATAAGGTGTTATTAAATTCAGGGGGGAAAAACATCTAAACTATTTTGAACCATTAAAATGTCATCAAAACATATTGTCTTTATGTGGCCAAAAGCATTTTAGCTATAGCGGTAATATTGATGCTAAAACGTTCTGGTCACCACGAGGCCACACCAAATGTCAAACCATAGCTCCTTTCACACCAAACAGCCCAGAAACTCTGAGATCCTGGTCGCAGAGGTTCCAGGTCCAAAGATCCCTGTCTGCGGCCCAAGAGTTTGTGTTTATACCGAGGGACAGGGGCTGGTGTAGTGTATTCAAATTGGACTGATGACATGAAGCAGTGGGGGAGAAACCGCAAATCCCCTCATGTCTAACAAGGGGCACTAACTAAAAAGGTGAATGACAAGCAGGATGATGAACTGAAGACACTGCCACACACCACATGAGGATGGAGCCTAATTAGCTTTTTCATTTATATGCAGCACTGTCAGCTTGATGCTAACCACATGATATACGTTATTCGAGCTGTGCAACAACAACAACGCTACGAGTAGCGGGTGGAGCAAGCACTTTGTTTCGGGAAGCCTGCTAAACTACACGGTGGAAAGGACCACCTGCACTGACAACAATCGGCAGGTGTGGGCAAGCTGCTGTTTGTCGGCGGTCCATGTTCTTTTCGGGTGTCTGCTTTGTGGAGAGCTTGCTGGAGGACACGAAAGCAAAGGCACTTTCATGTCCCCCTGCATGTGCTGTGAGATGCGGCGCTTTTAGGCAAGTGTACGACACGGAAGGGGTTTGTGATCCCCGACATAAGTCCACTTCAGTCGGATATGGGCCAGCTGCGTTTGCTGCGTAATGCGTGTGTGGAGCTTTACGTTGTGGAGGGCGTGTCGGAAGCTCCCTCTAAAGGCGTCGTGTAATTGCCTAATTTCTGTACATTAAAGTGGATGTACTTAATTCAATCTACATTTGTATTAGGTGTATTCCATGCAACTATTGATTCCCACCCCGCTGCTATTTGGTTCACCAGCGTATACTCATCTGGTACACGACGGGGAATCCCAATCGCATCAATGTACTGTTTATTAATCATAGTAATTTAACCATAGTTTGTACAATTAATCATAGTTTGCAGCAAATGAATAATCATCATGCAAGCATGTAATCACTATATTTACAGTTGATCCAACAATAAGAGAAATTTGAAACTTTCACATTTTTGTTTTAATTTCAAACAAAAACAGAAGGTGCCATGTTCCTATGGTGAATTGAATCAATCATAAAGTTAACTGAAAATATTTTAAAAAAGAGTTCACTGAAGTTACACAGTTTTAAATTGTTCTATTACCGCTAATTAAATTTTTAATAAGTAGCCCAATGCTGATATTTAACCAAAATGCAGATTATCGGTCCTTAGAATTGATAAAAATTGGTGCAGTTGAGTGACGATTTTCTATAATGCAGCATTTCTCTTGACACAAACCACGCCAAATGCCATACTTTGTGTGAATGTATGGCAGTGTTTGTTCATTGGTACATTCACGTGGAAAATACGGGCAATGTTGAAGCAGATTGTTTCAGAGTCTTTTTTTAAACCTATCAAATGTAAATAGAAAGTGCAATTATCATTCTTTATGAGAATTAGGCAGTTATATTGACGCTGACTGACGACATCATTGAGATATATTTTTTTTTGAGTACTGCAACCTCTTCTCAGACGATAAAATAAAGCCTCTTCATAAAGACAAAAAAAGCATTCTGCTCATTGTTCACTCACCTTTCTGCCTTCTGCCTGCACTCACATGCTCTTGCGCCCACGCCCCCGCCTGCTCATTCAATCCCATTCAGACAACCGCACGGCCTTGCAGGCAGCTATAACTTATAGAACTCTCGCACCGGTTCTCGTAACACAACTGCAGGGTCACACAGTACTATAATTAAAAGGAAAATCACAGCAGGTACTAATTCTTAGCATTCTTTTTTTTTTTTTACTGACAATAAACATTTCATCCATATATTTCATGAAAAACAGCAAACATAAACAAAAAGCAACATAGCTGTCGCATTTGTGAACTGCTCTGAAAAGAAATATTCATTTTTAAATTCACAACTTGGCCAAGCAGAGAAGATGTCTATATGCAAGACTCACTGCAGCAGTGACTCAGACACTATATGGTTTCCAAGTAGTACTAAAAAGTACCTCTTAATATGCACAAGAGCAATACAGAACGCTGCTTCCAGTTTGACAATGCAGAATGAACGTTTTTCAGATACTAAAGATCAAGGCTGGCTTTTTTTCCATCTATAGCTTTAATTGAAGTTATCGAAATAATTACATATCAAATCTCAGCGGTCAGTCGCCACTCGCTGTCGACTACAAATGACACCTGTGTTGCTAAGGGCTCCGTTAATTAGCGCAACTTAACAAAACTTAGTGACACCATGCCAACACCTTCCTGCCCCCTCCTTATTGTGTCTCTCATCGGTTGCATTGGTTTACTTTTGCTTTTATTTTACAGTGGCTTCTCTCTCACACATTTGTGCTCATAAGGTTACATATCCAAATGGTATGTAAACGTATTGTTTAAGCACAACTGCTGTATATTCCTATTCATTACTGGTTGGCAGACATGCAGTTGTGCTCATAAGTTTAAATACCAGACGACAGTGGTTCACAACAATTTTCACAATTCATAAATTTCAGAAAAGTATCACAGCAAAAACAGATATGCAAAGACCATCTTGAAATGCAGCTACTTTGCTTATTTATCTTGGTACACTACCTAGTGGCTGAATGACTCGATTGTCATTGATTGTCAATGATTTGTGTGCTTAAAAGCACCAATTACTGAACACTTTATTAACTCTTTCAGTGCCATGGACGACCATTTTTGTCAAATAAAGTAATGTACTTAAGTTATGTGCCATTAACAGGAATTCTTATCATTTTTTTTCCGTGTTTTTTTTTTTATGAATGGTAGATGACACTCGTGGCCATCGCTCATCTTAATTATATGCTAATCAAGCACTGTTGTAATGTAGTAATATACATACGCAAAGTTTTTTGATGCAATTTTGCCATCAAAATTTTTTTTTACTGTTTTTGTTCACATTTTACTAAAGAAGACTATTGAGAAAATTCAGATGGATAGATAAGTGATAAGTAATAAGTAGTTGTATCCACTCACTTAATTCAATTGATTGGCATAATCAATTGTATAATCAATCTTAAAAAAATGTTGATAGTACCAGCCCTAAGAAAATCGTACAAGTGGTAGAGAAAAACAATTTATTTGATATGATTTCCTGTGGCAGAATTAGTGAATGTCTTTCCTTGTGTTTGCGCTTTTTTCAAGGAATACAGGACTAGCGAATTGATAAGCTTCTTTATTTGCACAAATTGGTTCCCGGAACAGAAAATATTTTCAAAGACTCTTCACATTGTTAAATCTCCATTTGTGTATATATGTTGGCAAAGCTTAACACACCAAACCTTTGGCTTTGCCCGCTCTTGCAGTGTCCACTCGAACAATAAGAACTAGAAGGTTATTACACTCACAATTACTTTTTGTATAGCAGCCAGAGGTCTGAAGGAATCGTCTTGGCTGATAATTCCTTTTTAAGCGCGAGGGCATGTTTTATACTGTAGCTCCAGAGCTAACAAATAAAGTGAGAGTTTGACAAACGGCGATGAAGAGCATGATTGTGGTGTCAAGGTTTGTCTTATGCACTCTCGGCCGGACGCTGCTGCAGGACACCGAAGAATCAGGGCATCTGTCGGCCGCGTCCGAGTAAAATGTTGCTCCATTGTCTCTCCGCCTTGCTCACACCCCTCTTTTTTTCCAGTATTGATTAGAAATAATGGTCCTCTCGCAGTCACTTGAGGAGAGTGCTGTTAAAGGGCTGTGTGTTCCGGCAGCTCTCCAAACTGACTCACAATAAGAGCTTCTGTTGGTATCTTCAACTACGCATCATACATATTATAGAGACGTCACTGGATAGCTGAGTAATCAGCCTGTAGTTCGATTTTGGCATGTCTCGATCATAGCAACAATTATGTACAACTGTACACATCGGCTTCCGTTAAGGGTCCAACTACCTAGACGCAAAAATAGAACCGGAATTGATGTACAAGAGGAGGTAGAGGCATGTGTAACTGCACGGCTCGTGAACTGCCTCCGTTCTCTGTGGCGGGCGGAGAGCGCCTCCCGGCAGTCTTTAGTGTCCGCTGTCGAGCAAGCCCAACAACAGAAGGCTGATGGCAAGTGGAGGCAGGAGCCCGAGAGGGGACGCTGCGTTTGGGAGGCTGTTGGACGGCAGAGTGGACTGGCCCACCAGGAGTTCATTTTCCATGGCCTCGGAGGCGGACAAAAACAGATGACAGATTTAATTACAGAGTAGTCTACAAAAGGGAGTGCTCCAAATTAAAAGAGGTGCAAGTTGGAGTTGGAATACTTATTGGTTTTAGTAAGTTTAGGCCTTGTCTAGATGTAGCCAGGGTTCTTGCAAACGGGCAGTAAATATCTCCGTTTTGCCCTATTTGCTATATGTGGGCGGGCTTTTTTTTTTTCCATCAAAATCGAATGTTTCAAAACCTCCAGCCAAAGTGGAGATTTGCCCAAGCCTCCGGTTTCGTGGTTGCATGTGACCAACTTCAACAGGGATTTGCGTCATTGCGCTACTTTATTTCCCACCGACGACACAGATACCCTTGATGTCAGAGGCGGAAGTTCTTTCTGATTGGACACGTCAGAGACGGAGGTTCTTTCTGATTGGACAGAATTTGCGACATTACTGCTGCCTAGCGACTTGGCATGCTTGTACACGAATTTGAAACAGCACTATGCGGTTTTATATAGACGCGACTTTTTTAAATAAACAAGGGCGACAGGGGGATTCTATGCGAAATGACATGTAGACAAGGCCTTGGTTGCAAAAAGTCTTAACATACTGACATCATCGTTCCTTTCATCCATCCACATTCAACATAATTTTGACATCATTAGTTTGATATAATCATGTTGGAAAAGGAGGTAAGGAGCCAACATAAGGGGTGGGAGAACAACTCACCTGTGTGGGTATTTTCGTATCCAGTATGTACCCCCTTGTTAATACGCTTTCGGGTGGGGATGTACTGCTCCTGTTTTCTCTGCGGCGGTGGGTGGGGCTCAATGTATTGGATTGACCTACTGTTGGTTGCTGTTCAGATTCACTTCCAAACGCCTTTAGAGCATTCCCTGTTGCATGAAACACCATAAGACACAAAATGTGAATTGAAACTTCACCCGCATCTTCAAAAAGGGAAGTCATTTTACTTTTGTTTACTTAAAAAAAAGGTCAAATAAATCCTGCAAAGTAAATGTAGAGAAATACAACAGTGAATACAACAGTAATCGTGACCACCTGTCGAAGTCCACTAACACTAAAAATTGTAAATGACGCAGTCTCCAAACGAAGTTTATTTTTTAACCACTGAGGCACTTTAACATTTGGTGAACATTTAAACCCTTGATGAACTTAAGTCAATAATTCATAACATCACTGATTTTAATGCATAATATAATAAATATGAAGTTTGTGTATTCTTTTGTGTTTTATGCTATTTTTGTCACTGTGAATACTGTGTTTGTTTTGTTTTTTTCATGGAACAAAGTCTGTCTGCATTATTTCCCCCAAAATGTTTGGGAGTGAAATAAGTAAGATGATTATATGAAGGCCTTTGGAATGTTAGTAATTCATAACCTCACTAAGTTGAATTTTTTTCTTCTTTAGAGCAATGAGTTCGTTCAAAAACACCTCACACTTAAAAGTCACTTTGGTTCATCTGAGAATTTGTATATACTTGTTGCTGTTCTGATTAGCAAACAAGTGGTTTCAGGGGGCTGCTTGAACTCCACCGTTTACCTGTTTGTTTTTCTCAGTAGGAGATGGGAGGCGTTTATTTCAGAGAAGCATTTCTTTATTTATCTAAATAAATAATGCACCTGACAACTACTTGAGGCATTGTGTTTATGCATTGAGTCCGTTTTTTTTTTTTTTTTAAACCAATATTCATGAGAACGTGGCCTTTGGACTTTGCTGTGAGGGGATCGGCAGAAAAAGCAAAAAAAGCATCAGTATTCTCGCGAAGCCGCCGCACTGCACCTGCATCTCCACATCGGCCTCATTAACTCATAGAACCTTCTGACATGGCCAAACAACTCAGAGACTCTCTCTGTATCTTTTCTAGGCAGCAGGCCCAAGAGAGCTGCTCTCATTTGCCACGTCGAGCTCGACAAACCTTTACACTCCCGAGCCAGCCAGCGCGCAAGTGCAGTTCAGTAAGTGTGATTTGAAAATGATTTGGTAGATTGGAAAGCTGCGGTGTTTGACAGAATTCATGCAGTGTTGCCACATTACCTTCCGCAGGTTCATTTTCAACACAGGTGGTGAAGTACGTATCATATCAACTTCTGGTAATTAGTGTGATTATTGCTGTTATACTCCTCACTTTTCTCTCAGTTGAGATTTCAAGTGACACTTCAAAGGCAATTCTTCAGTCTGTGTCTCCTTTAATACATACAAAAAAGTTTGTACAAATGGCTTGGAGGGTGTGCTGGACAGCGCACGCTCTGGGGACTCCCTCGTTCCGCTGGGAGACTTAAATGCTCACTGGGCAAGGACAGTGAGACCTGGAGGGGCGTGATTGGGAAGAACGGCCCCCTGATCTGCACCCGAGCGGTGCTTTGTTATGGGACTTCTCTTCTCGTCATGGATTGTCCGTAACAAACACCGTGTTCAAAGATAAGGGTGTCCATATGTGCACTTGGTACCAGGATACTCTAAGCCACAGTTTGATGAGAGACTTTGTGGTCATGTCACTGCATGTTTTGGACACTTGGGTGAAGAGAGGGTTGAAGCTGTCAACTGATCACCACCTGGTGATGTGTTGGCTCTGATGGTGGGGGAAGATGCTGGTCAGACCTAGCAGAGCCAAACGTATTGTGAGGGCGTCACCCAGAGGTGGACTTCCCATCTCTGGGACTGAAGTTGCCGAGTTTGTCAAAAAAAATTCCTTGGTGGCAGGGCCCCGGGAGTGGATGAGATACGCTACCGATGTCAGAGTTTGGTCCGCATTTCCAGCAGTAAGTCAAATCCATTTGCAGAGGGAGAAGAACTCCGCCAAGGCTGCCCTTTGTCACAGATTCTGTTCATTACCTTTACGGACAGAATCTGTACGTGCAGCCAAAGCATTGAAGGAGTACGCTTTGGAAGTCTCATCATTGCATCTCTGCTATTTGCAAATGAAGCTGTCAGCTTCTTCAGGCTGTGACTCTCACTATAAAACTCTCACTGTAAAGGTTAGCATGCGAGTGTGAATCAGCTGGAATCAAGATCAGCACCTCCAAATCTGGAGGAGGGAGGAAGGCCCAGGGACAACCGAGGAAATAATGGAGACTATATCTCTCAACTGGTCTTGGAATGCGTGGGGAACTTAGTAGAGGAGCTGGACAAAGTAGCTGGGGAGAGGCAAGTCTGGAATTCCCTGTTGAGGCTGCTGAGGCCCCACGACCGAACCCTGGATGGATGGATGGATGGATGGATGGATGGATGGATGGATGGATGGATGGATGGATGGACAGACAGATAAATGTTTTACGGTTTTAAGAATTCCCCCATTGCCACAATTCCTTGATCTAACTCACACTAGTTGGTCTAAAATCTGTTTTCAGCATATAGGTGGGTCAAATTAGACCATGAACAGCATCGACGTACACAAACTTTGTGCCTTTGTGAATTTTGTGTCTCTTTAGATAGAGTTAAAAAAAATTCCAGGTGAATATTTTGAGTATTTTTATTGTACCAAAATGTTAAAATTGAACAAATATAACAGGAAAATGAGTAAACCAGCGATGAGATTGGGTCTCTTTCTCTATTCATGTACCACTTGGGGAAATAGAGTAAATTAGTAGTTTTATGTTTCTTGAGAGATAGGGAAACACATTACCAGCCAACAGGTTTATATCTGATTTTCAATTCCACCATCATCTTGGTTATTATTTGTGACAGCCTTAGCACCGAGGTGCAACCAGTGTGAAGTAGGTGTGTAATAAGAAAAGCAGTGAGATACAAAGGCTATTTAATTATGCCTAAACCAAAGAAAGGCGGGGGATATTTGATTAAATAGCACCGGTGTTTGAGCATGTTGGCAAACATCTGTCCATGTCATCCTGTGTGCTCCTGTCACAATAGTTCCCGTTTTTCTGCGTCATCTTGTCTGGATGCATCATAGCTCCTGTTATAAATTTACCTCACTTTATTGAGTCATCATGGTTTTAATTTCAGGAGGGACTTTTCCTTCACCATCAGCTGCTGACAGTGACATACAGAAAATCATATATATATATATATATATATATATATATATATATATATATATATATATATATATATATATATATATATATATATATATATATATATTAATAATTAAAAAAAACAACAACATACTTGTCATCTTGTCAGAACACTTCTGCTGAGATCAATTCAATGTTACTATTTACAACGGCAGTAATTCTAAACATATGCAGCGTGTCTTACTTTTCTTAGCTTCAAATGATGTTTGTTTCAATTTAAGTAGTTTAGCCCAACTCTTACACTGTCACGATCCGACAGTAGCAAATTGAGCGTACAGCTGTAAGGCGTTAACTTGGCTGGGTTAGCAGACAAGAATCAAGAGCATTTTTTTCATGTGGTTGCTCTTTTTGTTTTTACCCTTATTTTGCAGGTTAACATTGAACCCTCTCTACACTCATTCGTACAGGTTAAGATAAAACTGCCAAAATTCTCTTAAGAAATATGCAAGTGGATATAACACTTTCATGAATCGCTCTTTAAAAAAAAAGCAAGTTGGTTAAAAAAAAATACTGGAATCCCTAAAAAGCTCCCAGGTTAAAGTAAAACCTCATTAAATCTTAAATTCTAAAATTCCCCCCAATTAAATAAATAAAAATGCTCAGACTATGACTACTATAAATTCACAAAAAATGAACGCAGGTTAAATTAACGCTTCCATAAATCTCCAACACTGTAACACTGGAACACAGTAATTTCCCTAAAATTTGGACAAAACAAAATAATAATGAAAAAAAGGGGCTATCTGTATTTTTCAAAACGAGCACAGATAACTATCTCAATTTTATACAAATTTAAATCTCCATATAGGCTGAAACCAAACTACTGTAAATCCCTTAAAAGTTGCACAGGTTACCATGACACCACCATGAACTCCAAAAAATTGAACAGGTTAATATTTGCATTAATAAACCAAATGTTGGACAGTTGAGTCTAAATGTCCTCAAATTCCCAAGATTTTATACTTATTGCCCATAGAGTTCCTAAATGTTGTAAAAATAATGAAATAATCCACAACATGGCTTTTGCCGTTCTTCAGAATTGTATTGCAAGCAACAGTGATTGAGTTGTGTGCAAAGTTCTACTCACGAAGACAGATGTTGTCGGTGAAGTAGTCCAGAAAGTCTTCGCATTCTTGCCTCTGGTTGCCGCTCGCTGAGCAGGAACACCACGGTGCCACGCTGGAGGTGGCGTTGTCCACGTAATTGGGTGTGATCGTGCTTCCTGTGGAGAAACAACACCTGGTGTCAGCTTGCTTTACATATTCATACGCCCTTGCGCGGCTCGGCTTTTATTTTGGAAAGCTCTCTTAAACACCCACCTCCTGTAAAGTATCGACTATACAGCATTGTACTCCAGCTTTTTCACTTTAGGGGCACATCAGGCTAAGGCCATGAGATTTTTCTTGTGCAGTAACAGAGTGGAGGTGGGCTTTTGAGTGCTTCAATAAATGCAAGCCAAGTGTGTGTTTTGTGCTGTGGGGCACCAAGTGCACTAACTTATTCTTGATCCTCTCACGGCTATACCTTTATAAAATGTTATGAAAACAGAGGGGCACATTGAATCCAATAAGCACACCTGTTATGCTGTTGTCTGGAATTTGTGTGACTTTTTTTGTTTAACTGCAGAAAAAGCTCTTGCCACCCTGTAGCTGCACAATCCTCTTATTCTCTCACATAACATATGCTGCCTTTCCCACCGTGTTTATAAAATCTTTATGTTTTGTCCCTTCCCTCCATCTGTTCCATGGTAAATTTCTTCTCAAATGTGTACTAACCTATGAGTCCTGTGTAGGCGAGAAGGCAGGTACCGTAGTTTTTTTGCTTGCAACCACTGGCAGACACTTCAGAAGGCTCGCAGTCATACTGAAACTGTGCCAGACGAGACCTGTGGCAGAAGGAAAGGTTCTGCTATGCAACTTGATTCTTGTATTTCACTTTCTTTCCTACTAACATCTTTAATTCATCTGATTTAATTAATCACCCACAACAATCCATCTATCTATCTATCTATCTATCTATCTATCTATCTATCTATCTATCTATCTATCTATCTATCTATCTATCTATCTATCTATCTATCTATCTATCTATCTATCTATCTATCTATCTATCTATCTATCTATCAATGTTAGCTAGCATGGTAAAGGCAGAGAACACTGGACTTAAGTGCGAAAGTGAACGAAAGACAAATATATTTCACCAGCAAAGCCCTAGACCTAGAATCATTAGTAAAACCCACTGAGTGTAATGGAGCCATGGAAAAATAATGCCCATGACCAGAGATTGCAATGAGCGATAACTCTGATCCATCTGGCTCTTTATCCGTGTTCAATATTTAATGTGCTATTCCAAGAGGCTCTCAGGGGTGTTCTAAGCAATGATGGAGGGTGGGTAAGGCTTGGGGGTAAAACAATGGGTCATTTGGTTGACTGAATGGCTGTTTATTCCTTTTCAAATAGTCTGAAAGCTGAATCGTGCCGGGTGTGCAGATATTGTAACTGTCCTACAACCGGATACTATTTGTCATTTCAATCTTCCAAATGCCTCACCCGTCTCTTGGGGTTAGTCACACAGGGGTTCTGTGGGTACACCGCAGGTATCGGACCCCCCCACTTCTTACACTGTTTGTCACAGAACTCTGAGGCGTAGTACCTCGAAATCATTTTTGAAAATGAGTGACACCTTGTACCCTTGACGTCCTCCAGAAAGTGGGTTCATGTCCCACACTAGTGCCCTATTTTGATTGTCTTTGTGCCTCATCCATCTAGACCTAAATCACGAAGGACTCACTTATACACTCACATAACTATTCAGACCAGGTGCCCAATTACAGCTTTCCTAGTGCCTCAACCATGTCTTGGGTAAAAGAATTCAAATAAATCGTTGGGTCTTAAAAAAAAACTGCATATGGATAACAGTCAAAGAAGATGGCACCTTGGCATGGTTTCAGAATGCGTACTCAGATAGCAATGACAAAACATTGGCAGTAGTATTGACGTGGGCATTGTATCTGGACCGTTTGTACATGTTTTTATCTTTTGTGTAATTTTTGTTTTGCAGAGTAGACTCTTTCTGCATTAGGTATCCTCTCACTCAATTGGCTCCTTTTACTGATTCGAAGGTTAACATAGCCACCTAGGCTGATCCACTTCATGGATCTTTGCATCTAAAAAAATGTATATTGACAAAACCAAAGAATACTGGTACTTTGGCATGGCATCCTGATTGTGTACAAGATGCCGTATTAATGTGCCTCATTATATTACTACCCCATTATGAAGGGGAACTCATGTTTCACACAGGTGCCCATTTCTAATCGTTCAAGTGCCTCAACCATCTCCCATTGTTTTCCCCCATTATATCACCACCCCAATCTGAAAGTGAGTTTATGTCTCACACAGGAGCCCAATTCCAATCTTCCTTATGCCTCAGCCATTTCTGGGGTTAAAGAATTACAAAAAAAAGAATACTGGACTGATCACAATCCAGAAACAAGACACTTAATTATTATTATACTTTCCAGGTTGTGTAGCCATATGTCGTGGCTGCGTACCCCATTATGTTACCGTCCTATTCCGAAAGTGAGTTTATGTTTCACGCAGGTGCCCAATTCCAATCTTTGTTGTTAATTACACAGGTGTCACCTTTCTGGCTGCGCCACAGATTTCACAGATCCCACTCTAAAACACCATTTGTCATGGAGCACTAAAGTTGTACCCTCAGCCTGGAGTTGAAGGTGTGTAGTTGGTTGAAACACGATATTTTGACCTCACCAGCAAAGAGTCAAACATTTAATGAACGTCAACAATCAATCAACTCGCACTAACTTGCACACGTAGTCAGCCTCGCAGATCCTCCTCTGCGTAATGCAGCTGGGCTTTTCGGCACTCTCATAAGAGCAGCTGGGAACGATGGTCTGCCTGCGACGCTCGGCGCAGGCCGTGTCCGTGCAGGGACAGAACAGCAGCTCATGCGTGTGGTCGGCGGGGACCCGGTCAAAGAACCTTCGCAGGGCCTTGTTGCATTTGACCCGGTTGCACAGGCCGGATTTGGCGGTGGGTTTTATGCAGGCTGAAACATATTCTGTGCGCAGCTTCTGACACAACTCGTCCACGTTACAAGCTTTCGCCGCATCCAAGCAGCGGTTCACGGTTACCATGCCAACATCGGAGTCTATAGAATGAAGAAGGAAGCAAATTAACAAAAGGTATTCTGTTATATGCAGGAGATAAGCATGCACAGTTTGCACGAGGACAAAATGTTTTGAGATTAAAGTTAGTCTGTACCACAGTATCAATTACAGTTTAATGCTATTTGAAGATTACATAAGGACAAAAATGTGCACGTAAAAGCAAAATAAACACGATTACATTTTGCTACCTCAGCAGTAGGACCCCGTTTTCATTCATGAATTGCATTACAGTAACGCAGGGTGTGACAAAGATATGGTTTTGGATGCAGGAATTTGGTTCAGATAAATGGAATAGCTGTCCTCGGAACAAAACGGGCTTGTCTTTGCCCCGGGCCAGCTGCCAGGGAAAATCCAAGCGTACCCCAAAGGGTCCAGAAGTAAAAACATGAAAGTTACTGAAGGTCAGCGAACTCGCCTGCTGTGATAGAGGCCAAACGGACGTAGTCATAATCCCTCTGCATGGTCTCATAAGGATAACTTTCCACCAAGTTGAGTCCTGATGGAGAAAGAGATGGTTTAAGGCTGTTTAAATCTCTCTAAATATTTTTAATGAATTGAAAGTTTGTCATTGTTCAACAGGTGTTCCTAAACTATGAAAGATAAATGAAATAAATAAGAAATAAATAAAACTGGGACATTTTAAAGGTCGACTGAAGGAATGAAAAGCAAAGCTGATCTTTAAAAATGAATGAACAACACATACTGTATACTGCATAGCATGGCCTAGTGGTAATATGTCTGTGGTTGGACCCTTAAGTTTGAATAAAAAATGGACACCTCACTGTTTTCACTCACTGTTTTGTTTATATGTACCCTGGGATTGTTTAATAACTAGTCCAGGGTGTGCCCCACCCCTCACCCAAAGTTAGGTAGGATAGGCATACCTATGAGCTCAAGGAGTGCAAAAGTCAAAGAAATGATATGGTTGAATTTCAATGCTAATACAGTATATACTGTCACAATGAGTGGAATGTCTACGTAGTTTGCACATGCATGTTCCTACAATTTACGATGTAATGTGATAACGGTTCCTGAAGGGAGTTAGTTTGGGTCTGCTTTATTAAAAAATGGAATCCAGAAGGTCATAAGAATGATTTTCAAATAACTTATGTCATTAACAAGTAGGACTGTAGAACAGTTATATTCACATTATATTTCTGAGTTGTTACCTAATATAAATGTGGGCTGATTAAAATTCAGCTAGTGAAAACTTAAAATTTCCTCCTGACACCGGCCTATGCAACTTCTATCTCACTAGATGATTGTGATACTGCGGGCAGGAAAAATGGGGGAGTTTTAACTCCGAACAGAGTTGCTAGGGCCATTTTTAGATATGATAATGGTTATTGTTACACTGATGATTGTTTCCTCATTTCTAAGGGCTACTGCAGTATTTGTCAATACCAATGTGATACAGTTCTAATGGAATGGCATGGTTAGTCCCTAGCTGGAAACCAAAAACCCGTTTTTCAATAACTGGAATATAATCCTTTGTGACACGATCCATCAGTCACTAACCGTGAATGATCGACTGGTGAAGGCTCCAGTAGATGCTCAGGCAATTTTTCTCCTTCTTCATGCCCCGTTTACACTGGCAGCCATGCAGAGGGCTGGAAAGCAGGGCGGAAACCGCGTTGGCACACTGACTCCTGGCTCCGGGACCCAGCTTCATGCTGCCGTTGCCTGCCACACACTGACGCAGCGTGCGCAGGCGCGGGCTGCAGGTGTCATCGCTTGAACACATGTCTCCAGCCAGCAAGCAGTCGCTGCCGGCCAGTGCGACCTCCAACAGAGCTGTGGGAGGAGGAAGTAGAATGATGAGTTGAGTAAAAGTTGACATATAAGGTTATCGGAAGAATGCTCCTAAAACTTTTTATGCTAAGTACCATCTAAAAAATATGCTTAGCTCGTCAAGTACTACCATCATGACCAACATTAAAATACTATAGCATAGTAGGAGTGTAGTACGCTCAAGCATTCATCAAAAAATCCAGAGAGCAATTTTATTCTCTCGAAAGCCACTGTATCATGCAAAGTTTGAACATTAACACTTGCCCAAATTATACCTCTGCTAACCCAATTAGAACTCAGCTGGAAACGCTTTGATGGAGAGCATGTTTCCTTTTGACTTCTGATTTGATTAAGAAAAACACACTCTCTCCCTGTAAAGTTACTGCTACATACTTAACTCTTGTTGACTTTACTAGCCCTAATTTTTCTTCCCAGTCTGATGTCAAGACAGACTTAACATAAGTTGAACCACAAGCTATTTTCACACTGTTGCCGTTTTTTGCGTTTTTTGTTCATTTTTTGCACCCCATTTCTAAATGTCAAATGTTTGACAATGTATGCTTATGATAGAAAAGACTGAGATCGAATTTCTCGATTTGCTTGCAACAGCTTGAGTTCAGCTTGTGAAATTCTGCACTCGTAATGCATGCAAGATATGCAAGATATTCTATAAGCTGATACGACTTTTTATAGAATTCAAATGTTCAGTCAGTTCATCTGTTTTCTTCTGTTTATCTCATTCGAGGTCATGGGTGAGCTGGAGCCTATTTCAGCTGACTTTTGTGGATAATTTAGGACAATGTGGAATCTTCTTTCAACCGTGCGTGCTTTTTAGATGTAGCAAGTACGTGGGAGCGGGGGGAGAATGCACTGCAACCTACGGTGGCCCTGAAGTGCAAATGAAAAAAAACAACCGCTTGCAGAACGCTACAAATTTAGGCAACTATCCAAAGAAAAAGAAAAACAAATGCAAACACAAAAAAGCACCAATCACAAAAACTGAATAGAAGCAAAATTCCACCTTATGTGCAAAAAAAAAAAGGATACAGTCCCAGAAATGACGGAGACAACTAAAAAACAAACAAACAAAAAAAACGAGGCACTCATTATTTGGTCACATGTTTTTGTCAGTGCATTTTCAGCATTTTTCATTTCATTTCGATGTATTTTTTGTTGGCTGTTTTTTGTTCAAAGTTTGCTTCCATTTCGTTTTTTCATGTTTTTGTACAACAGTTTCTTACGTGTTTCCATTTTTTTTTTTTTTTTTGCAGTTTGCCTCATTCCTTTATTATAGCACTCTGCCGGTTGCATACATTTTCCCCATTGACCGACCACCTCTAGAAAGAAGCTCCAGTACCTGATAAAAAAAAAAAAAGCCAGGCAAGCATATAGGTAACATGCTAACTCACCACAGAAAAGAACGTACTAACCTCCTTTTTAAAACAAAACGGCAATTAAATGCAAAATTTTTTTTTTTCCCACTGCCTCATTTTAATTTCATGAAAGTTGTGATCTTTAACACACTCCCTCTTTTGTTCTCTTGCCTCTATGCATTTTACGGGGATGATTAGAAGAAGAAAGTAGCTTCTATTAGTTTTATGAGTTTTCTGTGTCATAGTCCAGCGCATGACCTCTAATCGTAAGTCTCAGACATCTGCCTCCATAAAACCTCTTCATCACTTTTTATGCACCACAGATAAATCTGGGACAAAATTCTCAAACTCGTTGCAAGGCTGGCCAACATCACACATTCGGGCGAGCGTGCTGTAAGCTCTCATTTTCGCTTCATTACACAACAGCAGAACCCTTCGAATAGAGCTCTGAGAATGTAGTGGTGTGTATGCGTGTGTTTTCTCCGCAGCTACGCATGTCATTTTGTCCTGCGTGGCACACAAGCCGGCATCGTCAGCATCCATTATGAATGCAAAGGGATAAGTTGATTTGACATTTCCAATAAGCCCATCTTGATGTAGCGGCAGTTTTAGCCAATTAACCATGTCAGTAATCAATGCGTTCCGAGGCTCAGTTAAGTCCTCACTTTGCCTGCCACATAAATCACAGGCGGATTAGCTGATCAGTTACCCGTGCACGCTGGCTAAATGGGCCACTGCAGGACAGATAAAATGGAAAATGAAATGTAATGAGGCCGACTGGAGTGGAGGCGTTGCTCCCTCTCCTACCAACGATCGTAGGCTCTTCCAAGTTTTGGAAATAGATTTTATGTCTGGACTAACGGGAGTATCCTGGGCTTGTCAACGTGAAGCTACTTGAGGGACAATCGCTTCTCTGCAGAGGTTCCTGCTTCTGGAAGCTCGCGTGTCACAATATGACGACACGAACCTTGACGTATACAGTATAATAATTAAAAAAAGTAGTGGGAATTGTGCATTAGTGTGTCATTTCAGGATGAACCGAAGCTTCATTATGATCTTACAGTGCTTGAACTTAATTTGACCTCTGGTAAGCATTAGTCACTATTCTCTGTGACAAAATGACAAAATTCACTGTTTACAATGCCAGTCGCCATGTATAGGGCTGGGTTGGTACAGATACCATGGATCGGGATCAAGCCGAAATGTGGCCTTATTTAGAGGTATGGGACCTCACAGAAACAGATGATACGAGAATCAGTCGCTGTCTTGGCACGGATTTATGATAATGAATTAGAAATGACAAATTATTGAGTTCAAATGAATAAAAATTCTATATTGAGGGCAGGAGCATGTGGGTTCGCTTTTGGCTCCGGTTTTCCTGAGTGGAGATTGCACGTTCTCCCGCTGCCTG
Source organism: Hippichthys cyanospilos (assembly GCF_059441005.1). Taxonomy (NCBI): domain Eukaryota; kingdom Metazoa; phylum Chordata; class Actinopteri; order Syngnathiformes; family Syngnathidae; genus Hippichthys; species Hippichthys cyanospilos. The sequence goes on along the minus strand of NC_142381.1, from coordinate 11,839,463 downwards.
CGTGGGTTTTCTCCGGTGCTCCAGTTTCCTCCCATATTCCTAAAATAAGCATGATTGATATAGTGGACTTTAAATTGTCCTGTGAACTCTGGAAATTCTCCTGAGATGTGTTTGTGAGTGTAAATGGTTGTTTTGGTCTCAAAGTGCCCTTTGCTTTGTCATTCGATTGAAATTTTGTGGTATTGGTACTTGGTATCCATGACTGCTCAGGAGTGCAGTACTTGTACTAGTGTCAGTCTGAAAAAAATGGGGCTAAACATCCCTAGTTATGTAGATCATTGTTTCTCAATCCTTTTTCAATGATTTACCCACAGTAAGAAGCCAAGTGTCCCCTAACCTCAAAGCAGCAACAAGTTACTTTATGTTCCAATTCATCTGCTCTTAATTTAAAAATGCACTGTTGCTGTCACAGCATAAAAAAAAAAGAAATTGGATTTGCAGATACCTGCAGCATTTATGTTCAAATCTCACATAATTCCTGTTTTTGTCCCATTACTTTTGACTTGATGCAGCTACTTGTAAAAAAAAAATGACTTGAATTTGGCTCTCATGTGACTGGTAGCGTGCATTTGAGTCCATCTGTCTGTGCTGTTTGATGAAGAAACACGGACTGAAGATGTAAACTGCCACAGTAAATTTTCACGCTTGTCGCTAGCTGCCAGCTGCCTTATGCTCATCACTTTTGATCAAGAGGTAGAATGTTTTGTTTGTCATGTTTATAGTCATTCGTGTTGTTAATTGCATCAAGACAGATTCCAGTCTCAAAAAGTAACTCAAATTCTGTGCAGTCCCCAAGTCATAAAAGTGATATGTAACAAATTGTGAAAAAAATGTGATCTGATGAGTCCCCTTTTGAATCTTGTCCGTTTTCATAATATTGCCATTAGAAAAAAAACTGGCCATTAATATTCAACTTTAAAGTCAGACTCAAAAAGTAAATTGATACATTCTGAAATATTTGATTTTGAGCACACAAAGTGAGCTATTTCTGACATCAAAGACGCGCAGATTGATTTTGCGACAGCAACTATTGAAAGTGAAATACTGTCACTTGGCTCACACATCAAACACATGCTGCATTCAAGAACCAGCAGGAAAAAAAAAAAATAGCCTCATTTAGCTTCAAAGTCCTGAAGAGTCACAGTCACACTTGGATCACAATGTGCTTAAAATGCAAAACACAGTTTTTTTGTTTTTTTTTTAATCTGCAGTTTGGCTTGATATCTGTCCAGTAACTTTCATTATTTAAGAGCTCAGATCCTTCACACTATGCAGTCGAGTTTACATTTCTAAAACGTGCAACGTACACAGTAAATGAAATCATGCTGACCATTACACCCTTCTTCTTGTTCTTATCTGCTAGAATCTCACTTAAAAGAAAACCCACAATTCAATTGTGAAAATCCTCAACCAAAACAATACCGCGCATCGTCAGTCACGTTAGATTTTATCATCATCGAGGTGTCAAATTAGTTATGCGTTAGAGCCTTCGACATTCATTGCTTAGGCAAACCCAGAGAAAATCGAAGATGATCAAATTTTACCTGAACTTGGATAGTAAACACAGAAAATTGATTGCTTGAAAAGTCTGTCTCGTTTGGGCTCTCTGAAGCACCTGAGGCTTACATCATTGGCAAGCTGGAATAAGTTTTCAACTTTTAACTACTTGCTGACGCACACAGGGAAATACGAGCCAACTGAAGACGCTCTGCATATTTTGTTTTGATTGAACGCTACAGACATACAGTAAGTAATGGCAGACCATTTTCTCCCTGCAAAATTGGTCAGGCACTGTCTCCTCATACATTCAAATGGTGTCTTCCCTGCATATGACGATGCTCAGACGCGATATGATAAAGAAGCAGAGACACACACAAAGCTACGCTGATGCTTAATGGAGAGGTAATGTGTTGCTGTGTCGCTTGCGGTTCCGAGGAGACAGGAAGCCTCCTGGAAATGGTGAATCCATAAATACGGAAGCTTAACCGATGTCCACATAAGCGCACGGCTAAATGCAACGCAGAGGACTCCTGTATAAATAGCAGCATGTGTCCAATCGGGGGGGAGTCAACAGCTGTATGCTGTATACATTCAATGATTGAGGGAAAACGACCGTAACAACTAGCACAGGGTGTGCATCATTCGGAGCACTGGCAATAATGACTCAAACAGGAAATCAACAGCTCACTACCTTCTGTGCTTTGAATGTATGGTAGCCTTCTTTTCTCTGTTTTATTTTTTCAAGAAAGAATTGCTTCATTCTCCCTACTTTTACAATTAAAGTGAAATTAACATTGGTTTATGCAGTACTATAAACCAGTAGTTCACAAGCGGGCGCGCAAGTACAGCATATCAAATTTGAGGCTTTTTAATGCAATATCTAGAAAATTACATCATTTTCTTTTCAGATTAAGAGCAAATAAATAGGAATATGAAGAAATGTATTGCTAAATTGTGCTATAGTGACTCTTGTCCCTTTATATTTTTTAAGTCTTATAATGACTCATTTTTGAGCAGACAAGCCAGAATGTACACACATGATGTTACGCAATCTATCTTCTGGAGCGGCTGAATAAAATACATCTAGAGATACCTCTTCCAGTGTAAGTTCCAAAGTTTAATAAATCAGACAAGGATGGCGTAGAACCTTGTTTTAAGTTTCTTTTTTTGCACTGGTGAAGAGGCACTTGACTGAAAAAAATATTCCACAGGGGTGCATCACTGCTTCAGATAAAAAAGTGTAGCTAGCTTCATCTCCTCACAAGCACATTATCATATAGTTCCCATCAGGTCACGTCAATTCTCTATGAATGTACTACAGATTTGATTGGGCTCAAAAAATCTTTTAACTTTACAATGGGTGTCACATTAAAAGATTAATTGTGATCAATTGATTACAGTCATAGTTAAAGTGCTATACTGTTTAATCGCAGTAATCTTATTTTTAATCTCTAAATTTATGCTTCCTGTATGATGATTGAATCTATTTTTATGCATCGGACTTATTATGTGTGTGTTGTTGATAAGAAAAAGCTTGCTTACAACAAAATCTGAGAACATTTGATCTCTTGACAGCACTAACTTTTATCTTATAATAATTGAATCATCAATCTGACATGTGTCACGTCAAATAATCAATCACCCAGATAAAGACAAATTGTGATTGTACATATATTGGATGTGAAATATTTTCCAGTTTGGTGGAACTGCCAAACTTCCATCTCAATGGTTTTGATTGGAAGACCCCCTTGGGACTTTACTAATCTACACTAACACGGCACTTAAATCATAATTAATATATCACTTTGTTGCGTTCAGTATAAAAGGCTAAGGAACATAAATTTCAGAATGACCTTTTACAGCTCTTTTTTTTTTTTTTTTTGCAGGATCTCAGTATTAGAGAGCCTGTGGTGCCGCCAGCTGTGTCTGTCGCTCAAACACAAAGAAAAACAAGGGGGGAACATTCCCATAACATTACTGATACTTAATAACAAAGTCATCATCTTGGACTTACTGATTAATCTTCCAGCATGCATTTCGACGTTGCTATCTGCTGGCAGCGTTATGCTGCAGACACAATGAGATGCTACATGAATCATGTGAGCCTCCATCACCATAAAGACGAAGAACATGGCAAAATCCATAGTGTGCTTTATTACCGCGCCGTAAATCCGCGAGCATTTGCTTTGTTTTTCAATTTTATGGATCCAGATGTGCGCAAAACTGGCCATGTGCGACAAGTGCGTCTGTTTTGGAGGCTTACGTTATTTAAATGCCTTTCATGGCCTCCTTGAGGACGCCATCGCTTTAGATCTCACTTTGATTTTGTGTCACAGGGATGTTGAATCCTTGTCATCGCTCATCCGCGGTGCTTGCGAGTTTTCAATGATACAGAAAAATGGGCAATGTGGGTTAGTGTGCCTCGACTCTGGAGCGGAGGAGTTCATTAGAAGGGGACCCAGGGTAGCTCAGTTACAACGTTTATTGGGGTTTCTTTTGCTATTTGAAAGCCTGAGAGAAGAGGGCTCTCAGGGAACAGAGCCTGAAAAGAACATGAGCTCTCAAGTGTAAGAACAACCTGTCCACCCCTACTCAAGCAAATTCCACCAAGCATTTAACGAGAGCTTTGGACCTATAAGGATTCGGTTCTCATCGAGAACGGCTACAAATAATGAGGGCGGGCACATGGTAGTCGTTTCTGAGTTATTTTTGAGGGTTGAACTTGAATGTTATAGTTGAGAAGCTGCCTCGGTTGAAATCCTTTCACTGAGACCTACTTATACCATCTCAATGGAGTTTGCAAGTTATATCTGTTAAAAAGGAATTGTCAACACAATATCAATAGCTCTCAGCAAAGGTGTGCTGAATGACGCAAGGCCATATTATATTACAAAGCAAAGGTTGTTAGAATCGGATGATTTTAAATGTGGCCTTCTTGTCTTGTTTTTTGTTACTCCTGTCTTTCTACCTCTGCCATTGAAGAAAGTATTTCTATAATATCGACAGGAGCGCCTCAACTTGGGCTCTGAAAGACTGAAGGCCATTGATGTTATAAGTGAAGCCTGTCATTTTTATTCCTGCTTTTTGTAAATCATGACTAGCTTTCAAACTGGCAACAAAGAAGGTGTTGCCACAAAATGTTAAGATAACAAATGTGCGAAAAGATTGAACAACTTAAATGTTTTAAATGACGGAGGCCAGTGACTTCATAACACATTGCAGAGGGTGGTCGGTCCGTCATGGATTTGTTCAGAAATTTCCTGTAATACTAATTTTGGGGGGGATATGGATGCACTACAACTTTTTTTTTCCTGGCAGCAAAGTTGGTACATTACAGTGAAATCTCAGTTTTCATGATTAATTCTATCAAAAACGTCTGTATAAAGCTGAACTGTGGGAAATCTGAAGCAATAATGTTTCCCATTGAAAATGCGTAATATACAGTTAACTGTATACAAGGGGGAAGAGGAAAGCCATTTTACAAGGGCCGTCACAATGTAATCTTTTTAAAATCGATTTCATGCACACTCACATCATTGTAGGTCTCTGTACATAACCTACTTACGGTTCATACTTGTGCTCTGCTACTTTTGTGTTGTTTATACCTATGTTATATGCTAATTATTTTCTGATGGCATCTGTGTTAATACCAAAGTAAGAGTTTCATTGTGTGGGGAAACTTGTTTCCACTCTGTGCACATGACAATGAACAATTTTGATCCTGAATCCTATTGAATATTCAGTCAAATAATTCAGCTGCCCCTCATGTAACCCACCCTGCTTAATCATGTCTTTAAAGTTACTCATATACAATGTTTGAAATATTCAACGAGTAAACTAAAGAGTGGAGCTGCCTGTTAAAATCAACGAGGTCAATAACCTCCTGTTCATCTTCTTGCGCTGCTCCTTCTTCTTGACGAGCCGACTGGGCCTGCTTCGTGCTTGACAGCCCTCTCTAATTTGAACACCTAGAACTGAGCCACTGAAGGTTATATTCTCAAATAATCCAGCGCGCTTTTCTAGCAAATATTTTTTGCCAACTCCTTTTTAAAATTGAATTACTCGATTGATTGTCTTTTTTTCCCAGCTCTTCATTTTACTATTTCTTTCTTGAATTATACGGTGTTTCTTATTACCTTTTTTTTAATCAAATGGCTAGCTAGCAGTTGAAACCCGCAATCATATTGCATAAACGTTTTTTAACAAACTGGAGGGCGTCTTCCACAATGCGAGCTTTGGTTAACAACTCAAGTAAATGACAAGGGCCGCAGGCGGCTAAACTTGCACACTTTACACGTAAAGGTAACCGCCAGTTAAATGTCAGGCCTTCAAAATAAAAGCATTAAATGCCGTTTTCCTCTCCCCTTGTTTCCACAGGAAGAATCATGTCTTAGACAGACTTATTAATACGGTTTAAAACATGAATATAAAATAAGTAGACAAATGAGCCGTTAGGAGATTAGCACATTCTTGTTTTATTGCTTGACGGCTGTAATTGTCAGGGAGCATGCTGCCCTCAAGGGGTTACATAAATGAAATGCAAAACGCTAGCCTGTTTGAAAGTACTTCACGTCAACGGATCCTCCACCGGGCGAAATGTTAAGTGATTCACTTTAGAGAAGTGTCTTTTCTATCACAGATGTTCTCATTAATGTTAACATTTTGGTAGGCCAGGAAACGTGTGGGTGCTCGAGAGGAATAACTTATGCTCCAAAACCGCTCATTTATAGTTCAAAACTTTTGTGAAACTTTTTGCTGGCCTCACATTGAATTGAAGCAAATACAGTGCAGATGCCAGTGACAACCAGGGATTAACATATGACAGGCGGCTCACGAACGGCTGCAACACGGTTCCTATGGGCACTGAGCAGACTCGTTACATGTGTCCTTTCAGTGTGAAAGGAGCTTTTAGACTGGAGAACAAGAAGAAATCAGACATTGAGAGGAAAAGTAATGTGGTGAAGCAGACTGTATAATTTCCTCTCGAACAATACACTTAAGCTGCACTATTAGCCCTGTGTGCTGCTGCAATCATACTGTGTGGTACATTACAATTTGTATGATAATCACACTGAAGTTCTCCCATGACTCTTAAGTCATCTAAAGGCAGCTCATGTATGCGGTGCCCAACGGTGTCTACTTTTCTCTTTTATTACCAATACAGTACATATGAATAGCCTTGTCACTCAAACTTAGTCATGGCGAAGCAGTGAAAGTCTGCTAGCATAATACTATATGGGAAATAAACCATAAAGTACTTACAGTCAACTATAGACCTCACCGTTAAATAGTTAACATTTGACTTTATTTTGGAAGAGTACAATCACAAACTCCACAAGCTTTGTTTGGCGAAAGTCGGATTTCGCGATTACAACCCTTTAACCAAGAGGTATTTGAATAGATGTGCAGCAATGTGTTTACACAGGCAGTTAAGAAAATATTACGAGTGAATAGAATAAAAAAATGAATAATATTACTGCAATACTGCACTATAAAAAGTTATGCTTTTCTGACATTCTGTGCAATTTCTGGCCAGTTAATATCTTTTTGGGGCAGCTAAAATTACTCGCTGATTTTCAGGAATAAACGGTTGGTCTGTCCCTGCATTTCTTTGACACCAATTACCACTTTCCTGTTATTGTGGGCTTTGACACCATCTAGTGGTTAGAGAAATATCATAAAACTGTCAAAAGAGGAGGATAGTTTCCAAAGGGGAAAAACACCAAGAGTTGAACTTGTAAACAGTTGAATAGGCAAATCATAAGTTCAATAAATGAGCCAAAAAATATTTGTTGCTTTCTCGTCATTCAATGGTATACATAAAACATTTTACGTTTAAAGGCATTCATCTTGTTAGTTCTGTTTTTGTTTTTTGTAAACATTCACAGTTTTGTTGATTTGAGCAGTAGGATTTATTAAAGAGTCGCTATCTTCCCTATGTCTCCACGGCGTGCCGGTTTTACACTCATTCATGCCAAAAAAACATCAGTGTTGTGATGACCCTTCGTTTGGCACAAAGAAAACATATGCTGTTTTCATGAACCCAAACAGCTGTTTCTTCCCTTTCTCTCATAAGACATGTACAAAACTACTGAGGCACATAATTCCAAGCAGCAGGTTGATCTGCCAGAATGAAAAAAAACGAAGTCCATTACATCTGGCTGTGAGATATGTAAATCTTTTTTTTTACAGCAAATCATCAAAATAATGAAATAAAACATCAATGCTTTTTGGACCTAGATAGCTAGCCGGCTTTGAATGGAAATTGTTCATACGATTAATGAGCCGAACATTAAAAAAAAACCAGACCATAACATAGTCTCAATTAGTGGGCTCCATAAATGCATACATCATTTATATCGTTTTTCATTGCTAACTACAAACACGCGGCTTTGGTTGAGGTTTTCTTTTTTTTTATCAGGTAAAAAAAGGCAGGTCAAGGTGTTGATCATTTTTCTGTGAACAACGCACCTTGATTTGATCCGAATTTGAATCTTCTGTGACTGTGCAGCATATGCAAACCAGTCTGTGGTTTTATTTATGACCTCCATAAAAAAACAGACAATGAACTGTTTAACACCAAATTTTTATGTTATATAGGGAGTGGTGGATTGTTTGACCATCAGGACAACTGTGTACTGTATATGCAGTATGTGGGTTTTAATGGTTAAATATCATATCAGTGCTTGTTTTCTTTCTTTTTATGATATACTGTACATACATCATATGTTTTATAATAGCTGTGAAATAGATCAGGCGTTGGAATTTGTCAGTGAAGCTAAAATTTGATTTCCAATCAGCGAAAAATGTTTTCTTTCTTTCTTTCTTTCTTTCTTTCTTTCTTTCTTTCTTTCTTTCTTTCTTTCTTTCTTTCTTTCTTTCTTTCTTTCTTTCTTTCTATCTATCTATCTATCTATCTATCTATCTATCTATCTATCTATCTATCTATCTATCTATCTATCTATCCATCTATAAAATAAATATTGCATTCTCCATGTATTGTGCATCACAAAATATATTCTAGTGCACAACTTGTAAATGGTATTTTTTTCATTAAGGGGTTAGAATGTATGGAAATATAGAGCTGCCAATATAAAGTTGGCTAATATATATATATATATATATATATATATATATATATATATATATATATATATATATATATATATATATATATATATATATATATATATATATATATGTATGTAATTTCCACTCCTAGTTCCACAGAACGTTGAAGCAAAATACCCTGTAAAATTTCGCTTCCAAGTCTGTTCAAACAAGTGCATTTGAAATGATTTGAAAATACATTCAAACACATTTCAAAAGACATTCTATAATTCTATATACGTAGGAAGCCCCACACTTATATTATATTATATTATTATTATATTACCTTATATTATGATTGAGTACAAATAAAAGACAAATTAAAAATGTAATTTCTGTCCATGTTTTTATGATCCTGAGAGTGTGAACTTGTCAAATTTGCAGGTCTTCACAGATCATTCTGCTCCAAACTTGTTGATTCCTGTCTGAATAAATGTGGGTATTAGTCTTCATCAATATAAATCTCATTGCATAAATAGTTGAAAATCCCCAGGAAGTGTGTGCCTCTATTGTGTGTTGATTCTTGTCAAGGGAACACATCCACAACAATGTTGTTCTGGTTTCACAGTGATCACTCACACCAAGCTGTCGAATCCTTCGTGGCATTTCCCTGCTCCAATTAATTAGAGGCTTAATAAGCGTTCTGAGGGGGATGCAACTTGTATCAGCGGGCGGGTGACAGAGCCAAAGGCTTCTTTGCGCAAATGAGGCAAAATTCTTGCCACTGCGGCTTTTAATGAGAAGCCAGAAGTATCCCTGTGTCAAACAAAGTTCCTGTTCCCGTGAGTTTGTGGACACACACAAAGAAAATAGTTACAAAAACAGATACAGCTCCAAAAAATTTAGACATATAAACTTCTCAGTTTTTGTTTTGTTTTTTTCTTCTGTGGAACATCTTGTCTTTCTGTCTGTCATGGAACTCCTTCTAAATTGCAGCAGTCTGCTGTTTATAGGAATTGCTTTTGAAGTGCCTTTACACTTTACTGACTGTAATTCTAGTTAATAAGTACAATTTAATAAGCTTTGATAGGACATTTAAAGCAATCAAACATGGTTTAACGGTCAGTCTATATTGCAGATTTTTATCTATCGTTGGTGGATCCTGAACGCAACCACCCCATGGATTAATGACTTACAGTACGCTGTTTTACTGGGCTCGTGTAACCCCTTTTACACTGCTTGTAAAAGTAGAATGGGAACAATGAAGTTGATCAGGCAATATTCCACCTTCAGAAATACTGATCAAAGCCTTAAAAGTGTCAGGACAGGGCTGTAGGCAGGTATCCTGGAATGGAGGTGAGAACTTCTGCATTTGGTCATTGTCACCCCGCAAGTTTTCCATCTTATTCTATAGAATTTGAGTGCTGTGTTTCTTTTTTTCCAAATCCCCAAAAGCTCTTCAAAAACACTGATCAACGTCTATATGTTCCCCAACAGACAAATAAAACAGAGAGTTATAGGGATTTTTTTTAAATACTCAAAAGCTAAATCAAGGTGCACGTCCTGCCTTAGAGTTTAATTTGAGTAAATGAAATAATTATGTTTCGCCTCGTATGTACATTCTGCTTCTGTTTCTTTGTAAAAGAGCAAGATGATGATGCAATTCTTCATTATCTCCTTATAAAATTGGCTCAAGATGCTGAGAGAAGTTTTAATAATCACAGTTCGCCAAGATTCAAAAGTAAGACAGAACTTGCGAGTGCCAATTTGTCGGCTGCGCCTGAGCGATTAATCTTGGCGTGGTGAACGGAGGTGGCATCCTCCCCCCTGCATCAAGCAGATGTTGTAAATCCACTCCAGCTCTCACAGACAGGTGCCCTCCAGCCACTCTTCTTTTTTTTCCCTCTTCTTCTTCTTCTTTTGTCTGCTGCCTCAGTAATGGCACATTTCCTTTCCCCGAACGCTGAGGGAATGAAGCGGCACGCCGTCAAGCTTCTATCATCTCCTCATTACAAGGTTATACAGTCCAAGATAGTTGACCAATCATCTAAGAGGGGGGGATTTTTTTAACCATAATGTTTGAGGGTCGGCGTAAGTGTTTGCAGATGCAGGAGGTGAATGAATGCACAACGGCAGGAACCCGAGCTGATTGTCAATTGGTGTGCAAAGTCTGGCATTTGGGACCGGCAGTTTATTTTTCATTGTTTATTCTAAAAATATATGTCAATTGCAGGGCACACACAGACCAACAACCATTCACGCACCCAATCACACTTTAGTGTGTCCGATACACCTTCCACGCATATTTTCGGAGTGTGGGAGGAAGCCGGATCGTCTGGAGAGATCCCACGCTGGCTTTGAGAGAACATGCAAACTCCACACAGGATGGCCGAAGCCAGGTGGATTTGAACTCGGGTTCCTTAAATGCGAGGCGGACCTGCGGATCACTGTTCCACTGAGTCACCCTGGATCAAGTTCTTATGCTATGTAAATGTATGCATGATCTATCAATGGTCTTCTCCTTTAAGTCAATCTGTCCTCTCATTAAATGTGACTGATTCATTAGGATAGAACACTCCCTAGGGATGGCCTCTTCCTCTCAGCCAGCTCCTCCTCTAAGTTCAAGTTATCGCACAAAGAAATCTAACTTTTTTTTTCTTTAACAGAAATAGTATAAAGCCGAACCCCAATCGTCAGTATGACAGATTGTTAGGATGCGGTGTTTCTCTTTGCTGTCAGGTTCCATCACATGCAATTGAGGCAAGACAAATGACCTGTCAGGGTTTGTGAGCTTCTGGTCATGCGGCCGTTTCCCGCATTCGCCATTTCCATAACGCAACAATAATTCAATCTATTTCACGCAAACCAGCATTTCCAGACATTCCTTTTGATTGCAGCCACACGCGCCTTTTGCTGATTTGATTAACAGAAGAATTCCTCCTGGGCATAAGAGACGGAAAATTAATTTCTGTTGAAAAAGTGTTTGCAGCTGCCCTAATGTAGGTTCCGGCTTGATAAGGAACTATTGCATTATCTCGGCTGAAGCTCACTGGTATTTACTTGTCTGTGCATGTAAACTAACACAGCAACTTCAATACAGTTGGAGGCCACAATTACTTTTTAATGAAATAACATTAATAATGCAGCATGTACCCATATCACATAGTGCTTTTGCTGGCCTCATTCATCCTGACTGTCATGAAATCTGCGCAACGAACAAAGGCAGCCGCATCCGTCGTCGAGCAAACGGACGGCCGAGACGGCTGTATTGTGTACGTTTCAAGATTGTTTACGCTTTAGTCTTGTGTTGCACAGCACGCGTGACAAAGCTTTGATAACATATAGCAAGGCAGTGTAATGGGCTAATGTTTATGGCAGATTTAAATTTGAGGCTGTAAAAGCCAGTTTGTCCTATCACTGCAGGAATAGTAAAGCTGTAAACTTGGCAATTGTACAGCATCTGTAAAGAAAAGCAGCTTTATTTAAGTTTAAAAAACAACAACTGATTGTTTTTCATTCAGTCGATGAGAGATGTTTTTCATTTGACTTGCTGGGATCAAATTTCAGATGGATGCGTACAATTTACAACCTCCTCTTTCATGGAAGAGGCTTATTGATTTTCATTGATACTGGGTATGAATGGGCAGCACTGCTAATATCGGGTAGGGGTTTCTCCATGTACTCCACTCTGGTCCCACATACCACAAAATGCTTCTTCTTGTTTGTCGGCACACCCTGCGACTGACTGTTGTACAGTCCAGGGACTAACTACGAGTGACTCCAGTTACTCTCGACCTCAGGCTGCAGCTAGCAGGTATTTTTGATTTGGATTTCCTACAGAAAATTCTAATTGAATATTTAGAATTTGAATAAAATTGGATAAATAGATTTTTTTTTTTTTTTTTTTGCTTGGTGAAAAACCATTATAAACACAGAAGACCAATCAACATATTTCCAATGAATCCAAAGGGATAGTGTGTAAGCTTTTTCATTACGGACAGCAGGAGGTGCTGCAAGTGCCGCATTTACCATTTACCATCCGTAGCTATAACAAACATGGCCGCCTCTGGAGAAGTGCCAACCCCCATTTAATATAATTTAATGACAACTAGACCTATGATTATATTTGATACTGTTGCTCATTAAGAACGCATTTATTTGCAAGTTTATGAAATGTGTAATCATTTAATGTATTCCTTTTTAATGAAAAACAGTCCAAATCTTACACACTGTCTCTTTAAGAGTGATCTCTCTAGAAGTATATTCTCGCCCTGTAAATTTTGGTCTGCGAGATGAATTTGGCAGCTAAAACAGCATAGTTGAGTCAGAATGGTTTGTTAAAAAGTCATCCATAGGAACCGGAACCCTGCCAGGCTGTGAGACTCGACGTGTTGTCATTTACATCTATCATGCCAGCCTGTATTAGAGGACTCGAGCTATCATCTTGTTAGTGGCTAACTTATGCTAGAAGGCAGCTATAATGACACATCACGTGATACTGCTGTATGTCAATGTGAGCATAATTATGTCTTCACACTCTAAATTGGCAAATGAATGTGATTTCAGAACAACTTTGTGTTATTTGTTTTGGGAGTCATGAACGACAGTGGAAAGACTCGTCAAGTTGTCAACTCAAAACAACTTCAAAATAAAAATGGACCAAGGCATTCATGCCCATTTCTTATTTGGTGAACTGAGGTTTATTTTGAAGTCGGCCTTCTCATCATGCTTACAGTTTGTTTTATCATCATGCAGAGCATTAATGCTGCCTTCAGACCGAATACGGCAAAACAAGCGACTCGTTTCTATTGCCTTCAATGCCCATTAGGGGACACGAAGTTACTGTGCCAAGATGGTGATAGTTTAGCATTAACAGCACATTATTTAGTACCAGTATTAACCACTTAATTATGACATTGAAACCTTTTTTGTCTGTCAGATGAGCTTTGCCGCAAAGCGAGAGACACACAATGCAAAAAAAAAAAAAAATGAAGGTGCCATAGGAGAAATAAAGATTGGTTTGCATAACATTCCAGAAAACCAGAAAAAGTAAAAGTTCTAATCAGTTCTCTTCTTTCCTAATTCACTGTAAACAGCACAAATAAGAAATACCCCTGGCCCCTCCCCCCCGCCCTCCCACACCACCACCACCACCGTCGCAATAACACCCGGCGACAAACATGAGCATGGCGAAACGATTTTGTGCATTCAGTCTGAACGCTGCATAACAATAGTTGCCGTGATTGACTTGACAAATTATTTTTCGGCAAGAATAAAATGCCTCGAGGTGTTTTTGTTATCTCCAATTACTCAAGGGCTTGTTATCGCTCCTCCTCAACCCTAATGAAAAAATAAGTTAAAATAAATGATCGGCTGTATAGAGGCAATCGATAATAGTTCCAATGGTCACACTTACATTTTTATTTGGTAAATGACAGTGCCCTTTGTCCATTTATATTGTGGTTATTAATGTCAATTTAGCAAGTTGGCATCATAATGTTACAAACATTATGGTTTCCAACAATCCAAAATAGTGTTTCATTACATTCTAGTGGGGAAAAAAAAAAAGAAAATAAAAATGAGTGGTCATAGGTACCAGTAGGTCCTACTGTGCAATGAAAATTCTCATTTCACACTCAGCTAACCTGGGGAAGGAAGAATGTCCTTGGACCTTTTGTCAGACCCCCTCTCAAGAATTCCCTTCCATCTATCATCATGAAAATCCACTTAGATGTAACAGTGTCCAGGAAAGAAGTGAAGCGCCAGCTTCCTCTGCAAAGAGGTTAGACCTGCCTGTCTGGAACAGTTTTTCTTAGTGGCAAGAATCCGAGATAATGAGCTTCAGTTTCCCTCGATTTCACAAAAGTCTTTTTTTTAGGAGAAGCCATCTTTTGTCTCGGAGCTTAGTGATCAAGATCAATGTGTGCAGTGCCTTATGGAATTGGTTTATGTGATGGTACCCAACGAGCGATATCGCCTATTTCCATAAAGATATGATATGAAGCAAAATAGAATTAGGTATCATTCATACTGATAACGGAAGTTATTCTTACTCACTGATAAGACATGTTGACTAAAGGAAGACAAAATTGTTATTGTGCATGGAGTTTACTGAGGTGAGGTTCAGGTCTCTTCAAAATGTTTCACTTTATTAACTAAATCACAGGGCAAAATTATTTTATACAACGAAATGTTCTAATAATGACACTTTGATATTACTATGACTATCAGAAATTAAGTGGGCTGCAACTGATTATTTTAATTGATTGATCGATTGATTGGGTTTTTTTTTTCGATTAATAGATGAACTGGATTTTTAAATATCATGATTTAATTCGGAACGTCTTTATTAAAACCTGGGATATTTCCTCAGCTTGATAGCACAGATAATAAAAAAATAATATATATACAGTATATATATATATATATATATATATATATATATATATATATATATATATATATATATATATATATATATATATATATAATTTTTTAACTGGCTTTGTCAAACATTGGGAAATAGACGAAAATATTTATAATTGTTTTCCAAACTAAAAGTAGATGACTGTGAATATCACATTTTGTTTTAATGCAATGATAATCCGTCCACTTCCATAGATGACGAAGTAAATTTGAGAATCTTTACTGGAGACACGTTGACCCTCAGACGATTTTGACAATTTCATGCCTCTAAATTGATCATCAAAAACATTTATCAATTATATTATTGATTTTTTGTCCATAAAATACCATTTCTTACCAAGATCTTTTTTATGCAACAACACTGACGAATTGACACTTCCATACAGTTTAAAATAGCATAACTGTGAATTCACAGTCCTTCTCCGAATAACATACACGCAGCAATTAATGTCTAAATTGCGGGCAACAAAAGCCATTAGACCCTTGAGTCAAAGTGTCCAAATTGACAGTAATGGCCGTTTATTGGGAAATTTTGATGGAGCATGTCCTTTCCTTCTCTTTCTAGTAAATTTACATAATGTAAATAAGTATCATTTTCTGCGTTGTAAACAATAAAAAAATAGATCATAGCATTTTTACAGAAACGTAAAAGGTGTACTCTCTTTTGTGAGATAATGTTCTTTGTACCTCCCTATCATTTATTGCTCATTTTATTCCAAAATGTCCATCACGCTGCAATAAATGGAGGTACTTGACAGTAATAATCAGGATGTGACATGCTTTGCATCAATGAGCGTCACTCTGGTTCCCAACTTTACGTAGTGATTGAAGCCATTACCTCGGCAAGGCGATTATGCCAGCCGTTGAATAATGACACCGTGAAAGGTCAGAGCAGCGAAACGGACATCGAGAGAATGCGTCCCCTTCTGCAGACTTTGCAGCCTTAATAATTGAATACTTTTTAAGGGCTCGGACTGGAGAAGCGAGCCGCTCCAAGCAGAGGAAGATTTCCGTCTCGAAAGCTTTTAACTCCTCAGAAGCACAACAAGTGAGTGAATGTTACCAAGCTACCGTGTATTGACAGATAGAATGTTCATATCCTTAATAGAGCTTCAGTTCCTGCTCGTCATACGTTCATAAGGCCCTCGTGGTCTAATAATCAGCAACATTAAAAGTCCGGTAAAGAGACCAGATACAGTACTAAAAGGACGGATGTTTGCGTGTTATAGCTGTTTGTTTCAATTTTGCAATTTATTAAAAGGGACAAGGGAACTTTTTAAATTCCTTTTATACAAATAGATGGGAATCTCTGAAGTGGCTGCCTGCCACTCTACCAAGGACGGTAGAACTCCTCTGCAACATAATTATGTTTGTTTGCAGCCGGATATTTTTCACAGGAGGGGACTTTTCATTATAGCAAATCTATGTCTCGGAGGTAAACATAAAAAATGTGTTGCACAATCTATGATTTGGCTGAAGTTAAAAACAAAACCATCCAACCAGCCTACTTTGAAAACAAAGAAATTGCCAAAACTACTATAAGCATTCATTTTCATACTTACATCAATTCCTTGCATAATGTCTTTCACATGGCTTCATCCATCTTTCATCTTATTACTTTTATCTTGTGTTCAAGTGTTAAGCTTGACAGGACCTCCGCGCGGCTTCAGAATGACATTATTTTGGAAACCCCTCCGCATGTAGTCCATGCAGGCCAGATTTTCCGTAACGCGTATCTTCCGGAATTTCTGTTCGAGCAGAAAACATTTCAGACCAACTATTGCTTGGAAGTTTGCCGGGACAAACACCTGTATAATTGGGATACATTGACATTGACTTTCTGCCACCAAATTGTCACATCTCCAACAACACCCCTGTATAGGCACGCCCATCTTGGTAAGTCCGCCGGCATTTGCGCCTCACCGCATATGCGCAGTCTACAAAAATAGACCCTCCAATGACAAATTTGGCTTTGCCAGTGAGGAAACATTTTCATGTCAGAATCCCACAACATTACA